>NC_048570.1:57113841-57413841 GCF_013265735.2 Oncorhynchus mykiss
GTATATAACAAAGTATTGAGAAAAACTTTTGTTATTGACCAAATACTTATTTTCCACCATAATTTGCAAATAAATTCATTAAAAATCCTACAATGTGATTTTCTGGAATTTATTTTCTAATTTTGTCTGTCATAGTTGAAGTGTACCTATGATGAAAATTACAGGCCTCTCTCATCTTTTTAAGTGGGAGAACTTGCACAATTGGTGGCTGACTAAATACTTTTTTGCCTCACTATTTCTGGAAAGGTGGATTTTTGAAAGTAGAAGCTCGAATTGTTTGGGCACAGACCTGGATAGTATGACAGAACACTGCAGGCCATCTCTGCAGTAGATTGCAACTCCTCCCCTTTTGGCAGTTCTATCTTGTTGGAAAATGTTATAGTTGGGGATGGAAAATTCTGGATTTTTGGTGGCCTTCCTAAGCCAGGATTCAGATACGGCTAGAACATCCGGGTTGGCTGAGAGTGATAAAGCAGTGACTAAAACAAACTTAGGGAGGAGGCTTCTAATGATAACATGCATGAAACCAAGGCTTTTATGGTTACAGAAGTCATCAAATGAGAGTGCCTTGGGAATGGGAGTGATGCTGGGGGCTGCAGGGCGTGGGTTAACTTCTACATCACCAGAGGAAGACCTAAAATAACTGGTCGTCTATTGTGTTTGGAACATAGTGTAAAAGGAGCAGGTTTCTGGATGCGTAAGAATAAATTTATGGCATAATGTACAGACACGGGTATGGTAGGATGTGAGTACAGTGGAGGTAAGCCTAGGCATTGAGTGACGATGAGAGAGGTTTTGTCTCCAGATGCACCATTTAAGCCACTGGGCCTCAGGATCTCATCATGGTATCTTTGTGCATTGAAATTGCCATCTATTTAAAATGCAAGGATGTTTGTTGTCTGTAGATTGTGCTTGGCCATACCGTAACCCCACCGCCACTATGGGGCACTCTGTTCCCAGCGTTGACATCGGTAAACCGCTCATCCGCACAACACCATACACTCTGCCTGCCATCTGCCTGGTACAGTTGAAACCAGGATTCACCCGTGAAGAGCACACACCAGCGTGCCACTGGCCATCAAAGGTGAACATTTGCCCACTGAAGTCGGTTATGACGCCAAACTGCAGTCAGGTCAAGACCCTGGTGAGGACGACGAGCACGCAGATGAGCTTCCCTGAGATTGTTTCTAAGAGTTTGTGCAGACATTCTTCGGTTGTGCAAACCCACACTTTCATCAGCTGTCCGGGTAACGATCCCACAGGTGAAGAAGCCTGATGTGGATGTCCTGGGCTGGCATGGTTACCAGTGGTGGAAAATTTCCCATTTGTCATACTTGAGTAAAAGTAAAAATGCCTTAATATAAAATGACTTGAATTAAAGTCACCCAGTAAAATACTACTTGAGTAAAAGTCAAAGTTTTTGCTTTTAAATATACTTAAGTATCAAAAGTAATATTGTTAATAATAAAAAAATCTTAATAAGTAAACCAGCAAATAATTTTCTTTAAAAAAAATGTACAGTTAGTTAGGGTCATGGTCCAACACTAACATATAATTTACAGACGAAGCATGTGCTTATTGAGTCCGCCAGATCAGAGGCAGTAGGGATGACAAGGGTGGTTCTCTTGAGAAGTGTGTGAATTAGACCATTTTCCTGTCCTCTTAACATTCAAAATGTGTACAAGTACAGGGAAAATATATGGAATAAAAAGTTCTTAAAGAAAATTAGGAATGTAGTGAAGTAAAAGTATTCAAAAATGTAAATAGTGAAGTACAGATACTACTTAAGTAAAAATGCTTAAGTACTTTACACCACTGTTGGTTGTGAGGCTGGTTGGACGTACTGCTAAATTCCTAAAATAACGTTAGAGGCGGTTTATTGAACCACACTGTAATTATGGCCATCAGAGTTGAAGCATGGAAGACGGGGACGTTTACTTCGTTTTTTTTTTTTTAAAGAAGCCTGCTCCATTTTTACCATATGTGGGCTCTAACTATACATGGTCTTGGGTTTGTTGAGGTTTTTCTGGTATTAGCACTGCTTTCTGCCTGCTTTGCTTGTTTTTATTTGTCAGTTCAAAAAAATACATATCTACACAATACATACAAAAAGAATGTGACTGGGATAGCACAAAGTCAGACTTATTTCCATTGTGGTCTATTGCTCCTGAGTTATCTGATCACCATTGATTTTAGTTGTGTGTCCTTGCTGTGTTCACAGGTTGTCCCCTGCGGCATATTATGCCCAGCGGATGATTCAGTACTTATCTCGGCGTGACAGCATTCGCCAACGATCACTGCGCTACCAGAGCCGACTGCGGCCTCTCTCATCCACCTCGGATAGCCCAGGAAGCAACCCCTCCCCCTCCGTTGAGAACAACGAGGTGGACTTTGAGGAGTTTGAGTGAGTCGTCATCTACCTACAACATCCAATGCCTTTTGTATCCCGTGACTATTGTTTATGAAGACATTTACAGGACACATTATGATAAAACATCCTACAGTTGTTGAGAGCTTTGGGATTTATTCATGGAACAATTTGCATGAAACCATAACATAGCAGAATGCTGTGATTTCTCTGTCAGTGGATTTGGCTGTGAAGTTAGTGCCACCATTGCCAATGGTTGAGAGAAATTAATTCCCTGCATTATGCCTCCACACACCCTCGGTATGATCTGGAGTGCATAATGACTGACAAAGCAAACAGCTGAAAAACACTCCTACCACAATAACTTGCGTATCGAATGCCTAATGTGTGACACTCGAAGGTTGAATTTGTGATGTATTTTTCAAATTGATTCGTTTTTTTTTTCTTTCCCCCTTCAATATGTAAATGTTAAATGCCTCTGGCCTGACTATGAATGCAGGTGCAGGGGGATGGTGTTGCTTGAGGTCATCAGTCTTCTCAGGCCTCTGCAGATTTTGCGCTGTAGCATCTTTGGCCAAATGAGGTCAAAGGAATTCCCCTGGCGCTATTTCCTCTCCAGCATTTGACGACAAACTATTTTATAATGATAAGAACTGTTTGTCAAAATGAACGACTAAGTTATTCGTTGCTCTATCAACTATTTTAGAATGCCTTTTATTGTCCTTTGGGTTGGATTCAGTTACGTCAAACCAGCAAGGACATTTTCCTCGAGCATGTAAACGGTCCAATCACCATTTTGCTAGTTATAACTGGGTCATTGCATTGTGTGGCGTCAGCTCCACATCAGTGCGAGACGGTGTCTATTTTCTTCCGACAAGATTAGACATGTGCTGCCACCCTCTCGTTCATTATTGAACCTGGTGGGATTTAGGGAATTCTAACAAGACGACTTGCCCTTATCTCCAATTCCAGATTTACGCTTCTGCTTACTAATTGTTTTAGATGATTGGCGTGGATCAGAACTTTGCTGCCATAGTGAGTGTAATTAACAGTATGGGGGATGGCTCTATGCATCACAGACACAACGCTGTTGTTAGTTGAAGAGAGGGAGGTCTCAGATTTCTGGGGGTATGACGTTTCTCAACTTTCAATAATGAGTGATTGGCACCGTTTTAAAAAACACATTTTGTGGTACTGTATGTCTTTGAGATGTGGAGCCTTGTGCACGTTGGCCGTTTTGCGTTCTGTGCTAGTACCACTGGAAAGTTTTTAGGGCATTCAATTTACAGTTAGGTTGATCAATTGCACAGCTAACTATGAGCAATATTTACAGTTAGCGATCTAGCTAATGCGTTTTGATTTCCACTTCCTCAGGTGGTGAATTAGCCCTAAGTGAATTAGCCTATTAGCTAGTACACACAATCATGTAGGCAAATGGATCTCAAAACATTTGGGGAAGTCTGGAGCCCTATTGTGAAACTAAAATATAGCAACAATAGCCTAATTGTCAGCTCAAATTTGAATAACGAACTGGTTTGCACATAATTACTTGAATCATGCCTTCCTGCTTGGACATGTTTGAAAAAAACGTAGTTCTTTAATCACACCATCTCAACAGTCTATTTTCCTCAATAAAGCACCGCAAATGACTTAGATTTAAGATTTATGATTATTTTCTATTGCATTACACAAAGTGTTGGTGCGACCAAATCATTGGGCTGGTGCCACCAACTGAAAAGGTTAGTGGGACCAACACTTTGTCTGAGCTGTGTTATTCTGGAGCAGGATGCTACGCGTGATGAAATAATAAAAATAAAAAAAAGACCAATTCATTCTTAACACAATACACACTTGATAGGTGTTTTTGTTTGATTTTCACAAAATCATATATTTTAACGTGCAGAATAACTGAGAACAGATTTTCACTTTTTCTTTAAACTGGTCATGATGTGCCAGTTGCACAGTGAAAAGACATGCCCTTATAGCCAGCAAAACCCTTTGGCGCTTTTGGAATGATGTAAGAATTCACTCATTGTAATGGAACCAGCAAACAGTGAAAGTAAACCTAGATTACAGTCCTGTGAAAACATATACAGCAGCAGACTCCGACTATAGATGAATCGGGATTATGCTCCCCTTGAACTGCAGAGTGACAGTATTTGGTATTTTAAAGGGGTGTACTGAAGAAATAATTTTAGAGCTGTGGCCTAATTCTCTTCCAAACGCTCACCTTGTTTTGTAACATGCTAATCAGAGAGAGAGAGAGAGAGAGAGAGAGAGAGAGAGAGAGAGAGAGAGAGAGAGAGAGAGAGAGAGAGAGAGAGAGAGAGAGAGAGAGAGAGAGAGAGAGAGAGAGAGAGAGAGAGAGAGAGAGAGAGAGAGAGAGAGAGAGAGAGAGAGAGAGAGAGAGAGAGAGAGAGAGAGAGAGAGAGAGAGAGAGAGAGAGAGAGAGAGAGAGAGAGAGAGAGAGAGAGAGAGAGAGAGAGAGAGAGAGAGAGAGAGAGAGAGAGAGAGAGAGAGAGAGAGAGAGAGAGAGAGAGAGAGAGAGAGAGAGAGAGAGAGAGAACATCAGTTTAATAATGACACCACAGATGATGCTGTTGCCACTTTCCACAGAAAGCAGCTGACACTTGACCACATATTAGCTCTCCTTCTCATCTCCTTTCCCAAATGAATTGTGCCTTAATCTAAATGAGTTAGTTTTCTACACTTGCGAAGAATGAGGCTGGACATTTCTTCAACTTACTTATGGGTGCGTCTTGTCCCCATTTAGTTTTTTAGTCTGTTTGCAAGTTTGAAGTCTTCCTAGACAAATAAATAAACTGGTTCCTTATTTGCTGGACATTTATAACATGGCTAGCAAAATAGTTTTACTTTCGACTTGAGCTTCATACATGGGATGAAGTTATACGGCCAGTCGGCCACAGAGTATCATTGCAGTCGAAGCAAACAACATTTTGCCGGTATTAAAATGCAGTTCTGGATGACTGATTTGAGATGGGGCATCTTCAAAGCCAGAATATGACCTCACCGATTTGGTTTATGAATTATTACGCCAACCTGACTGCCCGACTTAGAAATTAATTGCGGAGGGTATAAGAGTGTTGGCATATTTCATATCAGTTATTGAAATGTATATTTATGAAAGCATCTCTCTTTCCGCCTGCTTTCCGATTTAGAATACTTTCAGAGGCTCCACGTTCGTCCGATTTCCTCTCTCTCACATCCTTCACATTGTCACAGTTTTCAGGAAGTGTAAAGCAAATTCTGAATATGAAACGTCCAGTGGATCAGAAATAGGCCGTGTCCTCTCAGCTGATAACTCTCTGATGGAAATATGATGCATATTTAGTTCCTCCTGGGGTCAGTGAATAAATTACAGGAACCACAGTCTTCCTTTGCAAGTTTAGATATTTACATTTTTAGCAGATGCTCTTACCCAGAGCGACTAACAGGAGCAATTAGGGTTAAGTGCCTTGTTCAAGGGCACATCGACAGATTTTTCACCTAGTCTGCACAGGGATCCGAACAAGCTACCTTTCGGTTACTGGCCCAACGCTCTTCACCGCTAGATTACATACCGTCCTGATTCTATACAGTGTCTCCTCAGGCTTTGTTTTTCCTCCTTCTTGAATGTGTCCGGACTAGAGTGTTACGATGTTGTAAAAAGGGGCCTACTTACGAGCAGTAAATAGAGAAACATTGGAGCCATAAATAACCATCTTTACCATAAATGACCACCTTTATGCATTGCAGTATTTCAAACTTTTGTAAATATTCTCTGAAGTTTCTGTTTGGCTGCTTGGTTTTTGAGGCTGCTGGATAATCACAAGCAGTACTGCAACTTTCTCCCCTTTGTCTGGGTCTCAAGCCACTAATAAGTTAGGCTAACATCAAACTTTTAAGTGAGCCTGCACTATATAGTGAGCCCAGCTACGGTCTCTCAGTTAAGCTGAGGCTTTTAATTTGAAGTACTCCTTGTATATGTTTGTCTGTTATCTCCCTCTCTCTCTCTCTTCACAGGGATAACGGGGATCGTGCCAGACACAGAGCTCCACGCAACGCTCGTATGTCTGCCCCCTCGCTTGGCAGATTTGTTCCCCGGTGGGTGGCCCTGATATGATTAATTGATTGATTCTATTAGGAAAAAGATGCACGGAGTACAACCCAAGGGATAACACATTAAAGCGATTCCACTGGTTTCCCTGATGGAATAACACACAATGCAGAGAAAACAAACAAAAACAGCCATCCCTACAATAAAAAAACAGCTTCACACAGCATATAATAAATACTGTAAATACTTAACTAAAAAAAGAAAGATACGGGAAAACAAGAAATAGTCAATCTATTCAAACTCATCAGTTGTCCTCCTGGTACTCTGAATACATGACACTTATTGGCTCTTCATATTCCAATGGCTGTTTTTTTTGTTTTTTTGGCCAATAGTATGAGCTGCCAATGACATAATGGGACTCTGTGTCCCAAGATTTGGATATAGGAAATGTTTTACATATTCTCAAACTTTTTTCATGCGTTTGATTTAGAATTTGTCTACCCAAAGCCAGTGATGAGCATTAGCATAATCATACAGCACAATGTGCACCAATGTAGAGTCCGTTAAGGCTATTATAAAGACTTGCCTATGCTTTTTATTCCAATATTTTAGTCCCCTATTACGCGACATGGATGGTCTCCAATTTTCTTATGTCGTCTTCGTTATGGGGTGAGTAAACTCTCAGTTGTGTGATTCTATACGACTTGATGCTTCTCTGTTTGTTCAAGGAGGTTCCTACTGCCTGAGTACCTGCCATATGCTGGGATTTTCCACCACGAGAGGGGCCAGCCTGGCCTGGCTACCCATTCCTCCGTCAACAGGGTCCTAGCAGGTAGGCAGAGTTATCCCTCGTGTTTTTGTCTCGTTTTCTGTTTTGGTATCTAGGCTGCAAGCAGAGCTGGCAATTCCTATAATATTTCAGATCACGTGGGTGCTTTAGGACCTGGTTGCCCACACAATGTACCATTTTCAGATGGATGAGCAGTTCAGCCACTCATGAGTATTAGTGCAGCAGCACAGGTAAGTGTTTGCGAAGAGGGCCTCTGCGTAATGACTGCCCTGTGCTCTCCACCCACGCTTTTGGAGCACAATCCACATGCTCCAGTGGTATTGATGTGGACGTTGCAGGTAATGAATTCGTCAAAGAGAGTGCTTCAGAACCTCTTTCCCCTGCCGCCCACACTCTTGCAAACATGCTGGAACGCCCACACCAGCCCCAAAGAGCAAACTTACCAAACTATTTTTTTCCCCTGACATGATTCATGTGTAAAAAAATGTGAGGTTCTCTGAAGTCGCGTCTCAAGCGTGCTTTTGCATTCTTAATGGTTTCTGACTCCTCATATCCAAAGGTAGAGCACCTTCACAGCTCATGTCAAACAAACCAAGCCAAATAGTCCCACTCACCCTTTGCTTCCATTGTCCGACAAGGACCGATAGTCACTGCGAGAAATGAGAGTGCTGCTCTGGCTTCCGTGTTGTTTACGGTGTTGTTTCTCATTGTACTGTATCACTGTCATTGTGCGTGTCTTGCCCACTGCTGAAACCTACGAATATAAAATGTTTTACAATTAGTGTTTCCTTTCAACTTGCATGAAAAGTGTCTCCGTTTGTGTGTGTGTGTGTGTGTCGTCGAATTAATAAACGGAGAAATAACACCAAGGTTTCATGCCTATTGAGTCAGGAGAGATGTTCTCCGCCCAGCCCTCCATTTGCTTCCTACGCTGATTACTGTGACACCTGTGTTGATGATGGTTTGTAATGTTGCTCTTGAAATGCCACAGCGGCGTATGGGGTGTTTGACTTTAAATGACCTTTCACAGCCATTCAGCATAGCTCCGTTCATAGATGGCCTAGTCTTTCTGTTTTTGGATGATGTGTAAATGTAGTGAAAATTGAGAACTGGTATTTTTATATATTCATATTTATAATTTTCACCAGCAGAGGACAGTAGTAACCATATACTTGTATATGTGCCTTTTATGTAAGAGAGAGAAATGCAAATCTTTAATCATTCCAAAAATAAATAATGCTGGTTCACATTTATATAACTGGCAGTTATCTTTTTTTCAATGACAGGGTTTTGTCTTTTAGGGGTTCACAGTTTTACATTTTTGTGATCCAAAAAGTGCATTTTAATTTCATTTTGCATAAAGACACGAGGTACAGTGGACATGTCATTCAGAGTTTAAGAGACAGTCTAGACCCGGTTTAGCCTCTCAACTATGTCCCTTCCCATCTTGGTGGCCAATCAGTGTCTGAGCAGAAAGATCATCTGTAAATGGAGAAGGTGACCTGCGATGACATGTCATTGTCACCCCAAAGGTCAGGAGAGAAGGGAACAGACAGGGTGATATTATCTGCTCAGTCTGTAACCCTGAGTGTGAACCCACTGCAATTACCAATCCCAGTGGAGAAGGACCGTGGAGAAGGACTGTAATGGAGTGGACAGAGAGGGTTACAGGTTCAGTCAGCACACAAAATGGAAATGATCTGATAGAAACACAGACAATGGTTGTACTGAATATTTTGGCTCATTTCCCCACTATTTTCATTGTACCAGTAAATCATACATCGTTGGTCTCTACCATCTCCTGTCTATGTCCAACTTCCTTTCGAAAATCTTATTAGCGCCATATTTTCGAAGTGGCAAGTATTGTATTGCGACGCATACTATAAGAGAAGCTGCTTTTAGTTCTGCTCTACCTCTCTTGTCACCCTCTGGCGTTTTCTCCTTTGACTGGGCTGGTGGCAGATGTGTCAGATTTTCCCCATTGACATGTTGGTCGGGGCATCACAGATATGCATGCAACATCGATATTGCTGGAACTGATGACACCCTTATGTAAAGGCCCTCAGCCTTACAGCTTTTAATGCATAACACACAATACTTCACATCTGTACACTGCATGTACACATGCCTCTTTTTTTTCTCTTTTCTTTTTTTGACGTCTTTCTCTATGTGAAAGTTCTTCCCTTTTCGATAAATGTATTATTTTCATCCATTTATTGCTCGCAGGCCACAGCTTATAGTCCTGTGAAACTTTGAAAATGTGAGATCTTGTTAAATGTTTTGTGGCTGAGTTTGTAACGGCCTGTGACCATAATCTAAATCACATTTTATTGGTCACATACTAATATTTAGCAGATGTTATTGTGGGTGAAGCGAATTGCTTGTGTTCCTAGCTCCAACAGTGCAGTAGTATCTAAAGATTCACAACTATACACACACATCTAAACATAAAAGAATGGAATTAAGAAATGTATAAATATCAGGATGAGCAATGTCGGAGTCGCATTCACTAAAATACAGTCGAATAGAATACAGCATATACATATGAGTAAAGCAGTATGTTAACATTATTAAAGTGACAAGTGATTTAATTTTTTATATATATATATATATATATATAGCAGCAAATTCTAAGGTGCAGGGTTGTGTAGCCGGGTAGTAGCTGGCTAGCGATGGCTATTTATTGGCTGCTCTTATATTTTATGAAATTAAAGGCACAGTGTCATCAGCAATAGGGCAGTGGATTTAGCCCAGAGCTTGTATTCTCAAAATTGGTTAAATGTAGTGCACATTACTCAGAGGTCAAACCACTGGCATGTGTATGATGCAATACAGTGCCTTGAGAAAGTATTCGGCCCCCTTGAACTTTGCGACCTTTTGCCACATTTCAGGCTTCAAACATAAAGGTATAAAACTGTATTTTTTTGTGAAGAATCAACAACAAGTGGGACACAATCATGAAGTGGAACGACATTTATTGGATATTTCAAACTTTTTTAACAAACCAAAAACTGAAAAATTGGGCGTGCAAAATTATTCAGCCCCTTTACTTTCAGTGCAGCAAACTCTCTCCAGAAGTTCAGTGAGGATCTCTGAATGATCCAATGTTGACCTAAATGACTAATGATGATAAATACAATCCACCTGTGTGTAATCAAGTCTCCGTATAAATGCACCTGCACTGTGATAGTCTCAGAGGTCCGTTAAAAGCGCTAAGAGCATCATGAAGAACAAGGAACACACCAGGCAGGTCCGAGATACTGTTGTGAAGAAGTTTAAAGCCGGATTTGGATACAAAAAGATTTCCCAAGCTTTAAACATCCCAAGGAGCACTGTGCAAGCGATAATATTGAAATGGAAGGAGTATCAGACCACTGCAAATCTACCAAGACCTGGCCGTCCCTCTAAACTTTCAGCTCATACAAGGAGAAGACTGATCAGAGATGCAGCCAAGAGGCCCATGATCACTCTGGATGAACTGCAGAGATCTACAGCTGAGGTGGGAGACTGTTCATAGGACAACAATCAGTCGTATATTGCACAAATCTGGCCTTTATGGAAGAGTGGCAAGAAGAAATCCATTTCTTAAAGATATCCATAAAAAGTGTCGTTTAAAGTTTGCCACAAGCCACCTGGGAGACACACCAAACATGTGGAAGAAGGTGCTCTGGTCAGATGAAACCAAAATTGAACTTTTTGGCAACAATGCAAAACGTTATGTTTGGCATAAAAGCAACACAGCTGAACACATCATCCCCACTGTCAAACATGGTGGTGGCAGCATCATGGTTTGGGCCTGCTTTTCTTCAGCAGGGACAGGGAAGATGGTTAAAATTGATGGGAAGATGGATGGAGCCAAATACAGGACCATTCTGGAAGAAAACCTGATGGAGTCTGCAAAAGACCTGAGACTGGGACGGAGATTTGTCTTCCAACAAGACAATGATCCAAAACATAAAGCAAAATCTACAATGGAATGGTTCAAAAATAAACATATCCAGGTGTTAGAATGGCCAAGTCAAAGTCCAGACCTGAATCCAATCGAGAATCTGTGGAAAGAACTGAAAACTGCTGTTCACAAATGCTCTCCATCCAACCTCACTGAGCTCGAGCTGTTTTGCAAGGAGGAATGGGAAAACATTTCAGTCTCTCGATGTGCAAAACTGATAGAGACATACCCCAAGCGACTTACAGCTGTAATCGCAGCAAAAGGTGGCGCTACAAAGTATTAACTTAAGGGGGCTGAATAATTTTGCACGCCCAATTTTTCAGTTTTTGATTTGTTAAAAAAGTTTGAAATATCCAATAAATGTCGTTTCACTTCATGATTGTGTCCCACTTGTTGTTGATTCTTCACAAAAAAATACAGTTTTATATCTTTATGTTTGAAGCCTGAAATGTGGCAAAAGGTCGTAAAGTTCAAGGGGGCTGAATACTTTCGCAAGGCACTGTATATAATGGTTTGTGCTTTATTCCATACTGTTATAATTCAATATTATAGGATCAGTCTCGAAGTGCGTGTTCAGATTTGGCAGTGAGAGTATCTGGAGGCATGTTGTATCAGTGAGACAGGAAGTCTTAATTCATTAAGGCAGCTAGCTCTAAGACATTCCGTTGGTCTTGTTGGCTCTTTCCCAGAAGTTGAACAGCAAGGGGCCCAATGTTCCTCTTCCCCAACTTGGGCTTTGTCTATTGACTGCCGCCAAACATAAAAATATGAACTTCAGGGAAATCACATGTGCAGCCAAGTGGATAGAGGATATGCCAGGTGTATTTTATTATGTGACGCTCCAGCTCTCTGACATACTGTGCATAGAGGGGCTTGTCACTCTCTTGTCACTTTGCCCTGCTTCAGTCCCCTATAACCTCATTCCCCTTCGGGTCTGTGATCAGTCTCTTTCTCACTCGGTTTGCCTTCTCTTCACCCCCCACCCTGTGTCTGCTTCACCCCTCTTCCCTCTCCTCCAACCCTCCACTGTTGTCTTTCCAGCTTATCCCTACGCTCTTTTTCTTTTCAGCCCCTCCGTCCTAAATCCACCTCTCCTCCAAAGTAAATCTCTTGAGCTTCCCTTCTGTAAGGAGACACTTCTTGCTGATGTGTAGCAGAAAACAATTCCCTCCTTTTGAATGTTAACCCTTTGAATAAGTCATAATTTATTCTCATGTACCTTGGAATTTGCAGTAGCAGCTCCCATGCTGATAACAGGTGGGAGGGTTGAGAACCGCATTATACATGTTAAAGAGCACTTCGGGTTTTTCTTTGATAGCTTCCTGGCAAAAGTAACAGAGGGCATATTTTGAGATGTAGCTTATGTACACGAGCAAGTCCCAAACTGATGTGTGTACAGTGTACCGCCTCCTCATTTCCAACACCTCTTCCCGATCATTGCTTCAATTGTTTCTCTGCTCAAGTTATTTTCTTTAGCTGTGCAATTGTGGCCCCTCATCAGGAGTTGATATTTGTTTGTGCCGACACCCACCACCACCACCATCCTAAGTTGCCCATCCCTTTTCGAAGTACACCATCACCCAGTTGGCTCATGCTCTGTCAAACCAAGATAAGTCTAACCGTCATCCCCATGTACATTGTATTGGGAAAGCTGTTGAATATGCATTCCCTGCACTTTGTTAGCCCTCCAAAAATATGTGTGCGTAGGCTATCCCCCAAAGCCCAATGGGAAAACTGAGCCTCCGATTAGAAGTTTTTCCTGTTGAAATGCATTAGCGAAGAGTAAACCATACTGTTTAAATGTTCATATAAAATTGAGTTTTTGTCATTTGCATTTTTCACATGTATTTGCTCTTCACAATAACAAAGATGCGGTTTGAATCAAAGCGTCCCGGCTGGGGTTACTGAGTGCTTGAGTGGCTGCGTTAGAATATCTTAGCGGGTCCTGACTCCGTAATGCAGTAGTCTCGCTTTATAGATGGAAGGGCGACTACCTTTTTTATTTCCATTATGGGAGCTCTCTTGGAGGCGTTTGACGCTGTGGTTGATGGACACTCAGACAGAGCAGTGTAGTGGTTTTAGTTTGGGAGAGCCTGCCAACATCATGCCTGTCATTTTAATAGGTGTAACTGTTGAACCCCCTCTTATAAGAGTGGAGTGGATTGTCATGGTGTTGAGCAGAGATTTCCAGTATGGCTGATTGCATCCCCACTCCTGCTATTTACCTCCTCTCTTTTACGTTTCCAGTTTGGGTAACTTTCAGCGGATATAGAAAGTGTGTAATGCATTCGGGTTCCTCTCTGTTGTCTTGTTTCCCATTAAATTTTTTATTGTTCTCTTGTCAATGCTCTTCGGTTTTGCTGAAGTTGTGCAGTGGTGGTCTGATAATGATGTTCCGACTACGGTCAGGGAGGGTTATGTAACAGGATGCTAACAATGTTAGAATATCTGAATGTTCTTTTCTGTGATCAGACTGCAGATCGGGCTGTTACTAGCCTAAATGCTGACTGGATACTGACGGCCTGCTGTCTGCTACCCGGTTGTCACCACTGAATGCTTATGTGCACTCACCATAGAAAAGTGGAAGGTTCCAGCTGTCAGCATTAAGCTCAATACATTGGGGATTTAGGAAATGTCCTGCTTTTGGACTAATTTCTCCATTGCCAGACGGGCAACAGATTTTCTGTTGTGCAGTGTGTCATATCCCAGGAAGTGTACCCAGCTGAATTCTATGTGCACAGGGCCTGCACAAGATGTTGTACCCTCCTAAAATAACCCTAAAATATCTAGGACGTTATTAGTCTATCATTTATTCTCAATGTTTCATCAGGATGCAATAATGCAAGACATTAGAGCAGGGGGTCTTCAACCTTTTCTTGCCCAGGGACACATGCCTTGGTAAACCTGGCGACCAAGGGACCCCCATCATATGTTAACGCAAAACAAATGTTCTCGTCTTTTCTTATCAGGTGAATAGCAAGGAGAAGTAATCAACATTATAATACATTTTTGTTGTTTGTATTTTGCCCCACTTTTTCTCCCCAATTTCGATCTTATCTTATCTTTGAAACTCCCCAACGGGCTCGGGAGAGGCAAAGGTGAAGTCATGCGTCCTTCGAAACATGACCCGCCTAACCGCGCTCCTTAACACCCGCCAGCTTAACCCGGAAGCCAGCCGCACAAATCTGCCGGTGGAAACACAGTTCAACTCGCAACCAAGTTCAACTCAACTCAGCCTGCAGGCACCCGGCCTGCCACAAGGAGTCGCTAGGGTGCGATGAGCCAAGTAAGGCCCCACCGGCCAAACCGTCCCCTAACCCGGACGACGCTGGGCCAATTGTGCACCGTCCTAAGCTGTGCCACGGCCGGTTGTATCACAGCCCGGAAATGAACCCGGTTCTGTAGTAACTCCTCTAGCACTGTGATGCGATGCCTTAGACCACTGCGCCATTCGAAGGCCAGTAATCAATATTTTTTAATTAATAGTTTTGATACATTGTTTTTTTTATTCTGACCTCCCCATATTATGAATGGAGTAGGAAGTGTGAACTCTAACATAGCCTATTAGATAGAAACATAACTCCAAACACTTTCACAAATAGCAGCAGTCAAGAAAGCTTACCAGTTGCACTTTCCGCGACTGGAACTCGCAAGGTGCTTTTTCAAAACAAAATGTCAGATACTCCAGTTTGTGTATTTGGCTCCAATGAGTGTAATTTGCTCAATATTAGGAGTTGAGAAATAAAGTTTACATCATTTAGAAATTATATTCCCTTTTCTACTGGAGGTATGTAATTCAAAATGTTTATTTTGTTGTTGCTAACAATATTCATAACATTAAAATACATGCTTTTTAGTTGTTGTTTGTGTATTCTTTTTTTATTGAACCCCCTGCCGTACCTATGGGTCTGTGAACCCCCGGGTTGAATACCCCTGCTTTAGAGGCTATGGTGTATTGTGCATGTTGTCTAGGAGTAGTGTTGAGCTGTGGAGCCAGTGATGGTGCCATTACTTGAAGATGTTTCTCAACCCTCCTAGGAGTGACATTTTATGGGGATAATTCAGGATGAGCTGAGTCAGGGTCTATTGCAGGACACACCAGTGCTCCCTCATACTGTTATGGGCTCTTGAAAATCTTGCCTGGAAATTCCCAAAGGATATGCATTTGGATTTTGTAATACTTTTCCTGAGAGCTGTGTCGGACAGCTGGCAGCAGCTTTCTCCTCACCAAATGATTTTTAAAAAGTACCTACTTACTCCATGAAGTATTTTTTTATGAAGTAAGTAAGTGCTAAGTGTCGTCAGAGGCCCAGTGGTTAGAATAGAGTGTGTCTACAGTATTATATTAAGTTATTGTTCAGAGATAAAGTAGCCATACACGATCCCTTTTGAAAAATTCACTCTACAGAGACGATCTCCTCTCTTCGATATTAAAAATGGGTTTCAGGAAGGCATTGGTAGTCACTCTGCTATGCTTTAGGCTCACTTCCACTTTTGTGTAAAGCACACTGGCAGTGTGGTGAGTGGCAGATAATCCCTTTTTTTTAGTAGACGAATGGTTTGTTGATTTGCAAAACACAGGTAATGCTGGCTCAGTCAAACCTTTACTTGGCGGAGTCTCACAAAATTTAAGAACGCTCAAGCAGTAGTTGGACACCGGACTCTAAAAGCTACTGCTCTTCAGCCGAAAAGTTTTTATGGCCTCTGCATAATTCATTCATCGTTCTGCTGTTTATGGTACCTTCAAAATGTGTACTTGGATGAGCCCGAAAGCACATCTCTTTGCAGGCTGTGCTAAAGGCCAGTTACAGCCTATATGGACTTTGAGGATGAATAATGGGTATAGACCTAATAGTTTGTGGTGGAGCTACTCTTTCAGACACATGTTCACACTGACTCAATCATGCACACGCGCACACAGATCTAAACCACATTAGGCTCGTTTTGACTATTGTAACATTTTGCTTGCTTTTGGATTCTGTCAGGAATGGCCGACTAAAGGTATGTGGTTGAAGTTTGAAGTGATTGACTTTTCTACTGGCAAAATGTAAACCGTTTAAACTGTCAGAACAGAGACTGACTGTCGGTCTGATTCCATTTCTATAATGCCATATCTTGTTGCATTCCTTACATTATTTCATAGTGTGGCAAATGAGATTAGCATTGCTCTTATATTAGGGCTGTCATAAATATTCCCTGGTTTTATTTGGAGTGTTTTAATCCTGTTTTCAGCCTTTAAACATTATTTGAATGATTTTATATTCAACAAATCATCTTTGCCTCGTCTCTACATTTCATCAGTCATGCCCCAATGCACTGTGGATGTAACCACAGCAACCAAATATTTTGTGATTTATTGCTACTTTGATAAGATAGTGATTACTCTGTTGGGCAGTTGTCACACCTCAAACTCTAGCTCCACTTGACGTGCTTCCATACTGCTACAGCACTACGTTATGTTTTTCATGTGTTAGTGGACCCACTGTGATTGAGTTTATTTTCGTGTATGGTCCCTTTTTTCTCTGCCTTGAACAAATGCACTCACACTGCATAGCTTGAATCACTTACTGAACAATTGTAGCTCACCCATAAACAAACACCACTAGCTGTATCCTGACAAAGAAAGCCATAAGCATCTAGCAAGCAAGCTTGCTGGAGAAATGTCATTTTCATGTACAGAACAAGATGTGCAGTAGAGTTTATCTGGTTTATGGGAGGTCAACCCATGTGGGTCCATTATTTCAGACCTCCCTATGAACCAAATACCAACAGTAGTAGCCATTCAGACCCCAACTGGTATAAAAATAGCTGTGGGGAAAAAGCAACAAGAGACTTGTGCCTCCCTCTCCTTTTTAAAGTGCAAACAACCCCAGCAGAGACATTTCTAAGTAATGTTGGAAAATGACTGTCCTTATTCTGGCTAGTCTGATCTTACTCTCCTAATAGGACGTAATAAAATGTGTGTTTTCGAAAATGCGTTCATGTACTAGTTTTTCTCTGAATTTACAGAGACTCATAAGGCCAGTGGTTGCGTACGCATGACTCAATATAACCCAGGGTGCTTGATCCTCATATGGCTGATCTTTTGTGTATTATAGTGTGACTAACAGGGTCTTCTCCCTCTGGTCTAATAGACTGTAGCTACAGTTGAATTCTGAAGTTTACATACATTTAGGTCGGAGTCATTAAAACGACTTTTTCAACTATTCCACAAATTTCTTGTTAACAAACTATAGTTTTGGCAAGTCGGTGAGGGCATCTACTCATTGGGAAATCAGTCAAGATCTCGGTTAAAACTTGTAGACCTCCCCAAGTCTGGTTCATCCTTGGGAGCAATTTCCAAATACCTGAAGGTACCACCTTCATCTGTACAAACAGTAGTACACAAGTATAAACGGCATGGAACCATGCAGCCGTCATACCGCTCAGGAAGGAGACGCGTTCTGTCTCCTAGCGATGAATATACTTTGGTGCGAAAAGTGCATAGATCAAAGATCATACTTTTTGGAGACATGTCCTCCTGTCTGATGAAACAAAAACAGAACTGTTTGGCCATAATGACCATCGTTATGTTTGGACGAAAAAGGGGGAGGCTTGGCAGCCGAAGAACGCCATCCCAACCGTGAAGGACGGGGGAGGCAGCATCATATTGTGGGGGTGCTTTCCTGCAGGGGGGACTGGTGCACTTGACAAAATAGATGGCATCATGACGAAGGAAAATTCTGTGGATATATTGAAGCAACATCTCAAGGCATCAGCGAGGAAGTTAAAGCTTGGTCGCAAATGTGTCTTCCAAATGGACATTGATCCAAGCATACTTCCAAAGTTGTGGCAAAATGGCTTAAGGACAACAAAGTCAAGGTATTGGGATTGGACATCACAAAGTCCTGACCTCAATCATATAGAAAATGTGTGGGAAGAACTGAAAAAAGCGTGTGTAAGCAAGGAAGCCTACAAACCTGACTGTTACACCAGCTATGTCAGGAGGAATGGGCCAACATTCACCGAACTTATTGTGGGAAGCTTGTGGAAGGCTACCCTAAACGTTTGACCCAAGTTAAACAATTTAAAGGCAATACTACCAAATACTAATTGAGTACATGTAAACATCTGACCCACTGGGAACGTGATGAAAGAAATAAAAGCTGAAATGAATCATTTTCTCTACTATTATTCTGACATTTCACGTTCTTAAAATAAAGTGGTGATCCTAACTGACCTAACACAGGGAATTTTTACTAGGATTAAATGTCAGTAATTGTGGAAAAACTGAGTAAATGTATTTTGCTTAGGTGTATGTAAACTTCCGACTTCAACTGTATATCATTCCACTTTCTTTTCATGTATGAGTGCAGTAAGTCCGTGAGTTGTCGTCAATCTCCAAACCCACCATGTGGTACTATTATGAACCGAGGTCCCATGTGAGAGAATTAGGGTCCTCTCTCTCATCCATGGTGCCATGTGACAGTGGTGTAGTCTGCATGGCCATGGGGTTAGAACCAGTGACTCCACTTAGTTCTGACCCCTCTACCTATAAAAGGGTGAACTGTGAAAATGTATCTGGTTTTATATATGGACTGCGAGACCAGGGGGAATAAAATGCAGTCTATGATTAATATGCATCAAATAATGCCACTTATGGTCTCTCCATCCCTTTGTCCGTTGTCCCCATACCACCTCCATGCGTACTGCTTGCTACTCTTCTTCCCACACTGACACTTCCTTTCGATCCAGTTCAACTCTCCAATCCATCTCCCCCTCCAGTTTCATTCCCTAGTAATCATTAACTTTTTATCTGATGATGGTGTGAAAATGGTCGAGGCTTTTTTAGTATCAAATCAAATTGTATTAGTCACATGCGGCGAATACAACAGGTGTACATTGAAATGCTTACTTACCATGGACCATGTTAGTTTGTTGGAACTTGAAGCTTTCAACCTGCTCGGCTGCTACCCTGTCGACGAGAATGGGGGTGTGCTTGGTCCACCCTTTCCTGTAGTCCACAATCATCAATCCTTTGTCTTGATCACGTTGAGGGAGAGGTTGTTGTCCTGGCACCGCAAGGTCAGGTCTCTGACGACCTCCTTATAGGCTGTCTCGTCATTGTCGGTGATCAGGCCTACCACTGTTGTGTCATCGGCAAACTTAATGATGGTGTTGGAGGCGTGCCTGGCCTTGCAGTCATGAGTGAACAGGGAGTACAGGAGTGGACTGAGCATGTGCCCCTGATTGGCCCCAGTGTTGAGGATCAGTTTGGCAGATGTGTTGTTACCTATTCGTACCACCTGGGGGCGGCCGTCAGGAAATCCAGGATCCAGTTGCAGAGGGAGGTGTTTAGTCCCAGGGTCCTTTAGCTTATTGATTAGCTTTGAGGGCACTATCTGTGGATCTGTTGGTGCGGTATGCAAATTGGAGTGGGTCTACGGTTTCTGGGATAATGGTGTTGTGAGCCATGACCAGCCTTTCAAAGCACTTCATGGCTACAGACGTGAGTGCTGCGGTTCGATAGTCATTTAAGTTCTTGGGCACAGGCACTATGGTGGTCTGCTTGAAACATGTTGGTATTACAGACTCAGACAGGGAGAGGTTGAAAATGTCAGTGAAGACACTTGCCAGTTGGTCAGCGCATGCTCGCAGTACACGTCCTGGTAATCCGTCTGGCCCTGCAGCCTTGTGAATGTTGACCTGTGTAAAGGTCTTACTCACATTGGCTGCGGAGAGCGTGATCACACAGTCTTCCGGAACCAGCTGGTGCTCTCATGCGTGTTTCAGTGTTATTTGCCTCGAAGCAAGTATAGAGTTAGTTTAGCTCGCCTGGTAGGCTCGTGTCACTGGGCAGCTCTTGGCTGTGCTTCCCTTTTGTAGTCTGTAATGGTTTGCAAGCCCTGCCACATCCGACGAGCGTCGGAGCCGGGGTAGTTCGATCCTATCTTAGTCCTGTACTGATGCTTTGCCTGTTTGATGGTTCGTTGTAGGGCATAGCGGGATTTCTCATAAGCTTCCGGGTTAGTGTCCCGCTCCTTGAAAGCGTCAGCTCTACCCTTTTAGCTTAGTGCAGATGTTGCCTGTAATCCATAGCTTCTGGTTGGGGTATGTACATACGATCGCTGTGGGGACGACGTCATCGATGCACTTATTGGTGAAGCCAATGACTGATGTGGTGTTCTCCTCAATGCCATCGGAGGAATCCCGGAACATATTCCTGTCTGTGCTAGCAAAACAGTCCTGTTGCTTAGCATCTGCTCCATCTGACTACTTTTTTATTGATCTAGTCACTGGTGCTTCCTGCTTTAATTTTTGCTTGTAAGCAGGAATCAGGAGGATAGAGTTATGGTCAGATTTGCCAAATTGAGGGGAAGGGAGAGCTTTGAACGTGTCTCTGTGTGTGGAGTAAAGGTGGTCTAGAATGTTTTCCCTCTGGTTGCACATTTAACATGCTGATAGAAATTAGGTCAAACTGACTGAAGTTTCCCTGTATTAAAGTCACCGGCCACTAGGAGCGCCACCTCTGGATGAGCGTTTGCCTGTTTGCTTTTGGCGGAATATAGCCCCTTATGTTTGGTTTTAGTGCCAGCCTCAGTCTGTGGTGGTATGTAAACAGCTATGAAAAATACAGATGAAAACTCTCTAGGTAAATAGTGTGGTCTATAGCTTTTCATGATGTACTCTACCTCAGGTGAGAAATAGCTTGAGACCTCCTTAGTTGTCGTGTACCAGCTGATATTTACAAAAATACATAATCCGCCGTCCCTTGTCTTAACAGTCTGGGCTTCAACTGCTGTTAGTCATTAACTAGCTAACTACGGTGCTCGTCTAGATACTGTAGTTTGTAATGTTTGCCACGTATGATTCTAAGTGTGATTTTCCAAAGAGGATTTATCAGAGTTTCTAAACCCTGAAATTATTAGAAATGTTTAGCTTATTGAGTGCCATCTGCTTTCAAATGTAACTAACATTTGTCATAAAACATGTTAGGGTTGTTCGACCATGCATTATATTTCTGGTGTATAGGCCTAGTACATGTGAAATCCACTCTTTAAGATCCACTTTCTTTCAATCAGTCAAGTGTAGCCAGTGCACTACAGATGGTATCTTTTAGTTATAGCTCCCCTCTTCCTCTGAGAATAGGTAGTTCGTTATATATGTATTTTCCTCAATCTAGCAATCATCCGTTGTAGATAATTCTGCCATGAGGTTTTTGTGCATTGTAGACAATGATGCATGGAAATACAGTAAGACGGTGGCTAATTAGATTTAAAAAAAAATATAAAACGAAATGGGGTGAATAGAGCATAAGGGCAGATAACTTCCCAGATTAAACATAATCAAATTTAATGTGCAGTAGGGGCCCTTTTAATTGCAAATAAATTCATTAAAAATCCTACAATGTGATTTTCTGGATTTTTTTTCTCATTTTATCTGTCATAGTTGAAGTGTACCTATGATGAAAATTACAGGCCTCTCATCTTTTTAAGTGGAAGAACTTGCACAATTGGTGGCTGACTAAATACTTTTTTGCCCCACTGTATGCACCTGACTATGTACAAAGCCTGCGTGAGTCTAGGCCCCTTCTCCCCCCTCTGACATGAGCCATGGTGGGTCTGTCAGAAATGAATGGAACAAGTGCCCCTCTACATGTAACTTGCTCCAACACTTCAGTGACGTTATAAATGATGGTCTCTTAATGACTTAAATAAGAGCAGATGGCAGACAGCTGTAGTTCTGTATGGCTGCATTGTTGACCACATACCGTATAGGCAAATTGCAACTGTGTGTAAGTACAAATTGTAACATTTAAGCTAACCAAGCTAAGTTTGCCACATTACGAAGAGGATAATTTCTTTCACTTTCGTGAAAATGTTACAGTTGCTCAGCAAACTTGATGTATTCCTGTAAGAAGGGAAAGTGCAGCCTTGAAAGAGGTTTAGCCCATTACCATGGCGCAGCAGATAAAAACATTAAGCACTTAATCCCTCACACTGCAGTTTCAGTAATTTTTTGATAAAATTGTGTCATGTAAGCGTAGCTAATTATGGCAAACTCGATCGGTTTTTAATCTACTTTGCTTTTTGAACACCTTGAAAGTAGAAGAAACACTCAGTATAAACAGCCATTGTCTCTGGTCTTTATCATTAGTTTATTTTGCAGTCAAGTCAATACAGCAATTTGTTTTTGTCTCACAAGCCTGAGGCCTTTATCTCCATTTCAAATTAACTGTGAAAAAATGATTGCGGTTGCAGACAGTTGCAGTTTGTAAGTGGCCTAGACTTTGACTTGGGGAGTGACTTGCACACATTCTGCCACAGACAGAAAATGTGTCAATTGTGTAATAATTTGTGGCATTTTAACGTAGCATAAGGGCAGTTTCTATTGATGTTGCAGCCTCTGGGTCAGTTACTTCAGACATTTTACTATGTACTGACTGATGGAAGTTTGTTCTGAAATCAAATTAGAACCAGTAAATGCGTTTGCATATATGATTTAGGCCTATAATTCATTAGGACCTTGCAATTGGCGATATTGCAGTATTATTAATGCATTTATCATACATTTTACAGCATTTTAGAGCAGTTCTTTGCATCTTAGGTTTAGACAATCTTATGAATAGTATTTGTACGAGATTGCCCGTTTTGGTATAACAGCGTACAGACGCCATTACCCTTTTTTGATGATTATTAAATGCTTTTAGTCTACAATAGCTTTTCATCCGCACCCTTTTGATTTGCCATTATTCCCACACTGACATAAGTGCACCTGGTCAGGATTCCATTATCATCAGCCACGTTTATGTGCGTCCTATTGTAGCGAGGTTCTTATGTACCACAGGAGAACTAAGAAATGAAGAGCGACACCACGGCTGTCTTTTAGGCTTTTATGTTGATCTGCAATAGTATTGTGAAAAGACAGGACAGGAACACATCAGTCTCCAATGCACCATCTGACAAGTTGTTCTTTCTCTCTCAGTGTTATCTCGGACTGACACAATCACACTCATACATAAAGCCATAATGTATACTATAAAATAATAACCAGTCCTTAATACAAAGAATGTATAATCTTAATTCTTAGACAATAGAACCATACCTGCAATAGTATTGTGAAAAGACAGGACAGGAACACATCAGTCTCCAATGCACCATCTGACAAGTTGTTCTACACAGGAGCATGAAGAAAGGTAAAACACATATACTGTCCCAATACATCGCTAGGTGCTTTCAGTGTTGACAGTACCAAAATACAACAACTCATGTACAAAAACAACACACCGTACCTTTCTCTCTGTGTTTTCTCGGACTGAGGAGAACGGGAGCTACGGGTAGTACCAGGGTGTTAGTAGGTGACACAAGCACCCAGATGAAGTAAAATATATTTAATGAAACAAAACCCGAAGATGTTATCATTCTGCTACTGTAGCTGCCTACCTAACATCAACAGGCAGCACCAGTAGCGCAACAATTAAAAATAGACACCAAAAGTAAAGTTCCTGGCGATCATAGCGATCTGACTCCCTTCTGTCTGAACTTGGAATATTCCTGTCGCAAGCTTTGGCCACTGACCCTCAACCTGGTTGTTCTGTTCTGCGTTGTGTACTATTCTAATAATTTGAAGTTTGATGAAATAACCATTTTAAATCTACTACACTATTAACATAACACTCCAGGAAAGTGTCAACATAATGGACTTAAAAAATATTTTAAAAAACAGCGTTTACTGAGAATGACTGGGCAGACAGGAAAAAGCATGGGCCTGGACCACTGCTGTTATCCCTCATTTTGGATGACCGCTCAACAAAGGCTTGACTGAATTACAAAACTGTATAATAGATAACACTCCCCCCCCCCCCCCCCCCCCCCCCCCATAACCTAAGTACATATTATAGAAATTAAGTGACTCGTGCAGTCACTTTTTTGTTTTTGCTCAGCGGGATAAAGCTACATGATGACCTTCTCTGTTCTCTTCTCCTAGGTGCGGTTATCGGTGACGGTCAGTCAGCTGTGGCCAGTAACATCGCCAACACCACCTACCGCCTCCAGTGGTGGGACTTCACCAAGTTTGACCTACCTGAAATCAGCAACTGTGAGTGGACCAACATTGTTGAACTTATCGATTTGTTGGGATGGGACGAGAAACTTAGGCCTACTCATACAGATCTGCCCTGCCTTTTCCCATCTTTCATTCCTCTGTGGGGATTGTTTCAGATCCAAGCCTAGCACTATTCTAGGATGCCTTCTCTCTCTCTATCTTGCCTGCCGCTGGTCTTAATGGTCCGGTTCATTTCACAGTAGTCTCCCTGCAGGACCATGCTGAGTGCATTCTACTTTAGTATTTTGAGATTCAGTGGCTCTGTTTATCATCAGGCTCACATAGTGTCGTGGTCTGGTTGTTACTCTGCTTCAGGCCAAGTTATTCCTGACGTCAGGTCACAGGACAGAGAACAGAGCCCCGCTGCTTAGAGCACCACCTCTAAATATAAAACCCACTGGGTTATTCTGCTCTAATCCATTCAGTGCCCAACCAAGCACTTTTTCTGAGTTTAGTTTTCTTTAAACATATACTGTGTTTGACAAACTGTTCTTATAGAGGTTGTAATATGATATGTAATAGTGTCTATTTAACTAAAATAATTTGGTCCAGTGACTGTTACTGTAATGTACACCTAGCGGTTCAGTACATCATTATACCCAGCACCTACAATAGACATTGGGGAAGGACATTATCCTCAAACTACGCCATGACTTTTATAGAGGATTTCACATTTCTGTGCGTACCTGAAGGTCAGTAACTTTTGAGTGTTGGGTCCCCATGCTAGTCGTCCAAACTTGAGCAATGTCAAAAGATGGTTATTTTGGGGGTAAAACTCACTCCAGAATAAAGGAAGCAGAAGCCTATGGTATTCTCTAGACCAGGGATCAACAAAATGTTGCCGCGGGATGTTTTTTTGTTGTTGAGAGTCAGAGGGCCAGAACTTAATTACAAATAATTAGTAGACTGAAAATTGACCACAAGAAGCACAAACAGATATTATATTTGAATAAATAGTAATAATAATTTCAAACCTTGCTTACAACGATCACATATACAGTGCCTTCAGACAGTATTCATACCCCTTCACTTATTCCACATTTTGTTACAGCCTGAATTCAAAATTGATTAAATATATATTTTTTATCACCCATCTACACATAATACCCCATAATAACAAAGTGAAAACATATTTTTTTGAAATGTTTGCAAATGTATTGAAAATTAAATACAGATATCGAATGTACATAAGTATTCAAACCACTGAGTCAATACTTTGCTGAAGCACATTTTGGCAGCGATTACAGCTGGGGGTCTTTCTGGGTAAATCTCAAATTGTGCAACATTTTCCCATTTGTTTTCTTCAAGCTCTGTCAAATTTGCTTATTGGTCATTGCTAGACAACCATTTTTAGATCTTGTCATAGATTTTCAAGCAGATTTAAGTCAAAACTGTAACTAGGCCACTCAGGAACATTCACTGTATTCTTGGTAAGCAACTCCAGTGTAGATTTGGCCTTGTGTTTTAGGTTATTGTTCTGCTGAAAGGTGGATTTATCTCCCAGTGTCTGGTGGAAAGAAGAATGTAGCAGTGTTTCTTCAAGGATTTTGCCTTTGCTTAGCTCCACTCCATTTCTTTCTTATCCTGAAAAACTCCCCTTGTCCTTAATGATGACAAGCATACCCATAACAGCCACCACTATGATTGAAGTGAGTGGTACTCTGTAATGTGTTGTATTGGATATGCCCCAAACATAACATTTAGTATTCATGATAAAAAGTTAATTGCTTTGCCACATTTTTTTACAGTATTACTTAAGTGCCTTGTGCCAAACAGGATGCATGTTTTGAAATATTTTTATTCTGCACAGGCTTCTTTCTTCGCTCTGTCAATTAGGTTAGTGTTGTAGAGTAACTACAATGTTGTTGATCCATCCTCAGTTTTCTCCTATCACAGCCATTAACTCTCGAACTGTTTTAATGTCACCATTGGTCTCATGGTGAAATCCCTGAGCGGTTTATTTAGGCTTGCCATAACAAAGGGGTTGAATACTTATTGACTCAAGACATGTCAGCTTTTCATTTTTCAACAAACACATTTTTTTGTAAAAATGTTAAAGAACCTAATTCTACTTTGATATTATGGGGTATTGTGACAAAGGCCAGTAACTATAAATGTAATACATTTTTAAATTCAGGCTGTAACACAACAAACTGGAAAAAGTCAAGGAGTGTGAATACCTTCTGAAGGCAAGTCTTTGAATTAATGTGCTTGAGTGGCCCAGCCAGAGCCCGGACTTGAACCTGATCGAACATCTCTGGAGGGAACTGAAAATAGCTGTGCGACAACGCTCCCCATCCAACCTGACAGAGCGTGGGAGGAACTCACCAAATACAGGTGTGCCAAGCTTGTAGTGGCATACCCAAAAAGACTTCAGGCTGTAATCGCTGCCAAATGTGCTTCAACAAATTAAAGGGTATGATTACTTTGGTACTTTTTTCTTATTTCTTTTTTTTATATACAGGGGGGGGGGGGGGAGTATTTAGTCAGACACCAATTGTGCAATTTCTCCCACTTAAAAAGATGAGGGAGGCCTGTAATTTTCATCATAGGTACACTTCAACTATGACAGACAAAATGAGAAAAAAAATCCAGAAAATCACATCGTAGGATTTTTTATGAATTTATTTGCAAATTATGGTGGAAAATAAGTATTTGGTCACCTGCAAACCAGCAAGATTTCTGGCTCTCACAGACCTGTAACTTCTTCTTTAATAAGAGGCTCCTCTGTCCTCCACTCGTTACCTGTATTAATGGCACCTGTTTGAACTTGTTATCGGTATAAAAGACACCTGTCCACAACCTCAAACAGTCACACTCCAAACTCCACTATGGCCAAGACCAAAGAGCTGTCAAAGGACACCAGAAACAAAATTGTAGACCTTCATCAGGCTGGGAAGACTGAATCTGCAATAGGTAAACAGCTTGGTTTGAAGAAATCAACTGTGGGAGCAATTATTAGGAAATGGAAGACATACAAGACC
The DNA here is from genome assembly GCF_013265735.2 of Oncorhynchus mykiss. NCBI lineage: Eukaryota > Metazoa > Chordata > Actinopteri > Salmoniformes > Salmonidae > Oncorhynchus > Oncorhynchus mykiss. The sequence continues at coordinate 57,141,073 of NC_048570.1, forward strand.
ACTGATAATCTCCCTCGATCTGGGGCTCCACGCAAGATCTCACCCCGTGGGGTCAAAATGATCACAAGAACGGTGAGCAGAAATCCCAGAACCACACGGGAGGACCTAGTGAATGACCTGCAGAGAGCTGGGACCAAAGTAACAAAGCCTACCATCAGTAACACACTACGCCGCCAGGGACTCAAATCCTGCAGTGCCAGACGTGTCCTCCTGCTTAAGCCAGTACATGTCCAGGCCCGTTTGAAGTTTGCTAAAGAGCATTTGGATGATCCAGAAGAAGATTGGGAGAATGTCATATGGTCAGATGAAACCAAATTAGAACTTTTTGGTAAAAACTCAACTCGTCGTGTTTGTAGGACAAAGAATGCTGAGTTGCATCCAAAGAACACCATACCTACTGTGAAGCATGGGGGTGGAAACATCATGCTTTGGGGCTGTTTTTCTGCATAGGGACCAGGACGACTGATCCGTGTAAATGAAAGAATGAATGGGGCCATGTATCGTGAGATTTTGAGTGAAAACCTTCCATCAGCATGGGCATTGAAGATGAAACGTGGCTGGGTCTTTCAGCATGACAATGATCCCAAACACACCGCCTGGGCAAGGAAGGAGTGGCTTCGTAAGAAGCATTTCAAGGTCCTGGAGTGGCCTAGCCAGTCTCCAGATCTTAACCCCATAGAAAATCTTTGGAGGGAGTTGAAAATCCGTGTTGCCCAGCAACAGCCCCAAAACATCACTGCTCTAGAGGAGATCTGCATGGAGGAATGGGCCACAATACCAGCAACAGTGTGTGAAAACCTTGTGAAGACTTACAGAAAATGTTTGACCTCTGTCATTGCCAACAAAGGGTATATAACAAAGTATTGAGATAAACTTTTGTTATTGACCAAATACTTATTTTCCACCATAATTTGCAAATAAATTAATTAAAAAATCCTACAATGTGATTTTCTGGATTTTTTTTCTCATTTTGTCTGTCATAGTTGAAGTGTACCTATGATGAAAATTACAGGCCTCATCTTTTTAAGTGGGAGAACTTGCACAATTGGTGGCTGACTAAATACTTTTTTGCCCCACTGTATATATACATTTGCAAAAAAACTGTTTTTGCGTTGTCATTTGGGGGGGACGATGTAATCCGTTTTAGAATAAGGCTGTAACATAACAAAATGTGGAAAAAGTCAAGGGGTCTGAATACTTTCCGAACGCACTGGATCTCTCGTGTGGAATTACTTTGGAATAAATTTCCTAAATTAAATTACTTGGAGCTTTTTTGCTGGTGTTCTTACTGTTTTTATGTCCTAATAAAACCAAAACAAATATTATATAATGTTTTACTCAGAAAACCAAATAAAATCCCTGCCCTAGGCATTATTTATTTTTTGCCCAGCAATGTACCTCAGGTTGGTGAGATGTGACTCACCTACTCTAAACAACGTGATTTTTAGCTCTGCTGTGTGGGTTTGTATAGTGATGTCGGAGGGCTTGCAACTCTTATCTCCATTTTCCAATGATTTGAATTGACAAAGTAAACACTTTTGGGTTCTATGCTCGTTAATCAATATCTGGTGTTTTTGTTTGAGCATTTTGAGCCTGCTAAGCCTGTTATTGAGTCTTTATATCAAATCAAATTTGATATCTCAAAGTGCTGTACAGAAACCCAGCCTAAAACCCCAAACGGCAAGCAATGCAGGTGTAGAAGCACGGTGGCTCGGAAAAACTCCCTAGAAAAGCCAAAAACCTAGGAAGAAACGTAGAGAGGAACCAGGCTATGAGGGGTGGCCAGTCCTCTTCTGGCTGTGCCGGGTGGAGATTATAACAGAACAAGGCCAAGATGTTCAAATGTTCATATAAATAATAATAATCACAGTAGTTGTCGAGGGTGCAGCAAGTCAGCACTTCAGGAGTAAATGTCAGTTGGCTTTTCATAGCCGATCATTAAGAGTATCTCTACCACTCCTGCTGTCTCTAGAGAGTTGAAAACAGCAGGTCTGGGACAGGTAGCATGTCCGGTGAACAGGTCAGGGTTCCATAGCCGCAGGCAGAACAGTTGAAACTGGAGCAGCAGCACGGCCAGGTGGACTGGGGACAGCAAGGAGTCATGGTCCTAGGGCTCAGGTCCTCTGAGAGAGAGAGAAAAAAAAAGGAAAGAGAGAGCATACTTAAATTCACACAGGACACCAGATAAGACAGGATAAGTACTCCAGATATAACAAACTGACCCTAGCCCCCCGACACACAAACTACTGCAGCATGAATACTGGAGGCTACTGCGGCGCCAACCAACCCAGATATGAATGATTTGTCAGATTCAGAGTGTTAAGTAGTCACATGTATAGGGTTGCAGGTGTGATTACAGGGTACATTGAAAATATTAGGGTCCGAGCTCCAACATGCAGGACTAAGTGAAATAAAATAATGAAAATGGTAATAAAAAAACAACAATAGAAATAGTGCTATATACATCATAACATTTGTAGGAGTGATGGATAAATAAATGTCCATTGAAGTGGAAGCAGTGTAAAGATTGGAGGGGGTGGGGGGATGACCGTAGGGGGTGCAGCATGATCATTGAGGGCGTGTTGGGATTGGGTAGCTGACTAGTGCTAGCTATTCTGCAGCCTGATGGTCTGAGGGTAGAAACTATTTGCCAGTTTTCCGGTATTTGCCATGATGCTTCAGTACTGCCTGCGTCTGAGTGATTTGAAGCGGGGAGAACAGAGGGTGGCTGGGGTCCCTAATGATCTTCTTGGCCTTCTTGTGACACCTGGTGTTATAGGGTTCCTGTAGGGCAGGCGGTGTGCACCCAATGGTGCTTTTGGCTGCACGTATCACCCTCTGAAGCGCCCTGCGGTCCACGGCAGTGATGCAGCCCGAAAGTATACTCTCGATGGTGCTCCTGTAGAACACTGTGAGAACCCTCGGGGACCCTCAGCATCCTGAGGTTGAAGAGTCGCTGTCGTGCCTTCTTCACCACGGTGTCCGTCTCGTTAGACCATTTCAGCTTCTCTGAGATGTGTACACCAAGAAATTTGAAGTTATTGACTTTCTCCACTGCAGCCTCATTGATGAAGATGGGGGCATGTCCAGCCTGTGTCCTCCTGAAGTCCACAGTTAGCTCGTTTGTTTTGCTGGTGTTGAGGGAGAGGTTCTTTACCTGGCACCAAGTCTTCAGGTGCCTACCACCTTCCTGTCGGCCTTCTCGTCGTTGTTGGTAATCAGGCCTACTACTGTTGTCGTCAGCGAACTTCATGATGGAATTGAAACTGAGAGGCAACGCAGTTGTGGGAAAATAGGAGGGGACTGAGGACGAACCGGTGTCCGTTCACCTTGCAGTTACCCTAAGCACACAGCCAAGGCAATGCAGGAATGGCTTCGAGATAAGTCTCTGAGTGTTCTTGAGAGGCCCAGCTGGAGCCCGAACTTGAACCGATCTCTGGAGAGACCTGAAAATAGCTGTGCAGCGACGCACCCAATCCAACCTGACAGAGCTTGAGAGATTGACAGATAACAGTGAGAGAAACTCCCCAAACACCGGTGTGCCAAGCTTATAGCGTCATACCCAAGAAGACTTGAGGCTGTAATCACTGCCAAAGGTATTCAACAAAGTACTGAGTAAAGGGTCTGAATACTTGTGTAAATGTGAGATTTCAGTTTTTTTTATGTATTAGAAAAAATGTCTAAACCTGCTCTGCCATTATGGGGTAGTTTGTTTAGATTGAGGATTTATTTTATTTTTAAAATACATTTTAGAATAAGGCTGTAATGTAACCACAAAATGTGGCAAAAGTGAATGGGTCTGATGGAAAAAACACAAGGTAAATCTCTGGAATGAATGTAAATCATTTAAAAATAATAATAACTTTGCCTCCTGATACGAACTTCATTTCAGAACGCTAGCACAGCAGATGTTCCTCCTCTCTGTGAGAGTAAGTTGTGAACAGTGTGATGTGTCTAGCTCTCCACTAAGCTCCACAGACAGACTTGGCTATGGGCCCTCTCCGGAATGCTGCTCATATATAATTGATGTGGGTGGTGCCTTTAACAATGAACTGTAACAGCTGTTTAGGAAAGAGGAAGAGATGCGTTATCCGGGGTGGGTGGGTGTGTGGAGTGAAGTAGAGCTTCTCAGCAATGATTAAAAGCAGAGGGTCTGAAATACAATCGCAAACAATGCAAATGACTCTCCCCATCGTGATCTTGAAGTTCATGCCAAACGCAGACTGACTGATATGCTAATGCACATATTCAGCGAGGCTTATTGCAAAGAGAAAGCTGTGCAATTAAAAACAGTGTGGGATGTTTCAATTTAAAATCCTTTGTATTTGAACTTAACTCTACCATAATCTTATTTGTCACATGTGCCGAATACAACCGGTGTAGACCTTACAGTGAAATGCTTGCTTACAAGCCGTTAACCAACAATGAAGTTTTAAGAAAACACACTAACACAAAAAAAGTATAAATGAGAATAACAAGTAATTAAGGAGCAGCAGTAAATAACAATAGCGGGGCTATATACAGGGGGAACCGGTACAGAGTCAATGTGCTGGTGTCGAGGTAATTATGTACAGGTAATTATGTACATGCAGGTAGAGTTATTAAAGTGACTATGCATAGATAATAACAGAGTAGTATCAGCGTGGGGGGTGGGCAAATTGTCTTTGTAGCCATTTATTAGCTGTTCAGGACTCTTATGGCTTGGGGGTATAAGCTGTTTAGAAGACTCTTGGTCCGAGACTTGGCGCTACAGTACCGCTTGCCGTGCGGTAGCAGAGAGAACAGTCTATGACTAGGGTGGCTGGAGTCCTTGACAATTTTTAGGGCCTTCCTCTGACACAGCCTGGTATAAAGGTCCTGGATGGCAGGAAGCTTGGCCCAAGCAGTTGCTATACCAGGCAGTGATGCAACCAGTCAGGATGCCAAATCTTTTCAGTCTCCTGAGGGGTATAGGTTTTGTCGTGCCCTCTTCACGACTGTCTTGGTGTAATTGGACCATGTTAGTTTGCTGCTCCATTACAGCCCTGTCGATGAGAATGGGGGGCGTGCTCGGTCCTCCTTTTCCTGTAGTCCACAATCCTTTGTCTTGATCACATTGAGGGAGAGGTTGTTGTCCTTGCACCACACGGTCAGGTCTCTGACCTCCTCCCTATAGGCTGTCTCATCGTTGTCGGTGATCAGGCCTACCACTGTCATTGGCAAACTTAATGATGGTGTTGGAGTCGTGCCTGGCCTTGCAGTCATGAGTAAACAGAGATTACAGGAGGGGACTGAGCACGCACCCCTGAGGGGCCCCATGTTGAGGATCAGTGTGGAGGATGTGTTATTACCTACCCTTAACACCTGGAGTCACTGGTCAGGAAGTCTAGGTTCCAGTTGCAGAGGTAGTTCCAGGGTCCTTAGCTTAGTGATGAGCTTTGAGGGCACTATGGTGTTGAATGCTGAGCTGTAATCAATGAATAGCATTCTCACATAGTTGTTCCTTTTGTCCAGGTGTGAAATGGCTGTGTGGAATGCAGTATAGGGATTGCATCATCTGTGGATCTGTTAGGGTGGTATGCAAATTGGAGGGGGTCTAGGGTTTCTGGGGTAATGGTGGTGTGAGGCATGACCAACATTTTAAAGCACTTCATAGCTACAGACGTGAGTGCTACAGGTCGGTAGTCATTTAGGCAGGTTATCTTAGTGTTCTTCGGCACCGGGACTATGGTGGTCTGCTTGAAACATGTTGGTATTACAGACTCAGACAGGGAGAGTTTGAAAATGTCAGTGAAGACACTTTCCAGTTGGTCAGTGCATGCTCAGAGTACACATCCTGGTAATCCGTCTGGCCCTGCAGCCTTGTGAATGTTGACCTGTGTAAATGTCTTACTCACATCGGCTGCGGAGAGCGTGATCACACAGTCGTCAGGAACAGCTGATGCTCTCATGCATGTTTCAGTGTTACTTGCCTCGAAGCGAGCATAGAAGTCATTTAGCTTGTCTGGTATGCTCGTGTCACTGGGCAGCTCTCGGCTGTGCTTCCCTTTGTAGTCTAATAGTTTGCAAGCCCTGCCACATCTGACGAGCGTCAGAGCCGGTGTAGTTTGATTCAATCTTATTCCTGTATTGACACTTTGCTTGTTTGATGGTTCGTTGGAGGGCATTGTGGGATTTCTTATAAGCTTCTGGGTTAGAGTCCCGCTCCTTGAAAGCGTCACCTCTACCCTTTTAACTCAGTGCGAATGTTGCCTGTAATCCATAGCTTCTGGTTGGGGTATGTACGGACGGACGGTCACTGAGTCTGCTAGCAAACCAGTCCTGTAGTTTAGCTTCTGACCACTTTTTTTATATAGATTGAGTCACTGGTGCTTCCTGCTTTAATTTTAGCTTGTAAGCAGGAATCAAGAGGATAGAGTTATAGTCAGATTTGCCAAATGGAGGGTGAGAGTTTTGTATGCGTCTCTGTGTGGAGTAAAGGTGGTCTAAAAAATGTTTTCCTCTCTGGATGCACATTTAACATGCTGATAGAAATTAGGTAAAACTGATTGAAGTTTCCCTGCTTTAAAGTCCCCAGCCACTAGGAGCGCCACCTCTGGATGAATGTTTTCCTGTTTGCTTTTGCCAGAATACAGCTCCCTATGTGCAGTTTTAGTGCCAGCATTGGTCTGTGGTGGTATGTAAACAGCTACGAAAAATACAGAAACTCTCTAGGTAGATAGTGTGGTCTACAGCTTATCATGAGATACTTTACCTCAGATGAGCAAAACCTCGAGACTTCCTTAGATATTGTGCACCAGCTATTGTTTACATATATGCATTGGCCCCCGCCCCGTGTCTTACCAGAGGCTGCTGTTCTATCCTGCCGACAGTGTATAACCCACCAGCTATATGTTAATGTCGTCGGTCAGCCTCAACTTGGTGAAACATAAGACATTACAGTTTTTAATGTCCCGTTTGTAGGATATACATGCTTTCAGTTCGTCCCATTTATTTTCCAGCGAATGAACGTTAGCTAGCAGGATGGAAGGCAAGGGCAGATTAGCCACTTGTCGCTTGATCCTCATAAGGCATCCTCATCTCTTTCCACGAAACTTACGTTTCCTTTTCCAGCGAATCACGGGGTTTTTGGCCTGGTCGGGTGTCTGTAGTATATCTCTCGCGTCCGACTCAATGAAGAACAACTCCTCGTCCAATTTGAGGTGAGTAATCTCAGTTCTGATGTCCAGAAACTTTTTTCGGTCATAAGACGGTAGCAGCAAAATTATGTACAAAACAAGTCATGAACAACGTGGAAAAAAATAACAAAATAGCCTGTTTGGTTAAGAGCCGATATGACTGCAGCCATTCCCTCCAGCGCCATTTTTTCTCCAGGCGTTGCTGCATTATTTAGTCATAATCCTATCCTAGATCTTTATCTACTTGGGCAACCAGTAGCAGACCTGCCAACATGCACGCATTTTGCGTATCAACTACGCAATACTCTGTCCATTTACGCAGGTACGAGATCCGAGTTAAAAGTACGCAGAAATGAATAGGGCCTGATCTGAAATTATGTATGCCCTGCAAAGAAATACAATATGCACCTTTACGTAGGCTAAAACACCATATTCTTCTAGCTAACAGTGTTCAGATTCCCTTTGCGGTAGCCAATTTAAGCTTTGTGTAGCCAGTTTGCGATCTCTGTCGATGCGATCATTTGTTTTTGTGTTTTCAAAATGATTTTGCTTTAAATGTTAATTATGAACCGTGTCTAAAAAGCCATCAGACTCACAAACAGCAAACGTGCGGGGCAAGAAACCCCCAATTCGGCTCGTGCGACATCTCCAATTTGCCATGTCTTTCTGGTACTACTGGCATGATACAGGGTTGGCAGGTGTGTAATAGTTTTAAGTGCTTTGTTAGGCTATTGGTTCTCGACCAACCCACTAGTACATCTGCAGCAGCAGGGGTTATTAGTGTGTGATGCATTGGCATGCACATCAGGGTTTCCGTCAGGAAAATCTGGCGCTGGACAACGTGATCGGCAAGATTTTAATTTACCTGACATCCATATGCATTGGGTGTGTAATGCATTAGTGTTTCCACCCACTGTTCTCCAAATCGCATGTGGATTATTGTAATTCATTTCAACAGAATAGAAATTAGCCTGTTAAATTGTAACAAAATAAAGTATAATGATGTTCTTATACCAACAAGACAAGTTTTTATTGAAAATCAAAACATTGCCTGTTGCATCTGCATCCCTGCTGCAAATCATAATTTAATATAATGTATACTTTATCAGGCTCCCGAGTGGCGCAGCAGTCTTAAGGCACAGCATCTCAGTGCTAGAGGTGTCATTACAGACACCCTGGTTCAAATCCAGGCTGTATCATACATAACCGGCCGTGATTGGGAGTCCCATAGGGCGCCGCACAATTGGCCCAGCATTGAACGGGTTTTCCGGTGTATGCCGTCATTGTAAATAAGAATTTGTTCTTAACTGACTTGCCTAGTTAAAGAAAGGTTACGTTTAGAAAATGTTTTATAGAAAATTTAAAAAACATTTGGCCTAGAAGAACTAGTCACCTACACAGTAATAAAACACATCTTCAAAATATATTTGTTTAATATAATTTGCGAATTATATTTCATATAGGCTATTTGTATGAACATTTTTAATAAATAACAAAAAACAGCTGTTTTCAAATACAATCTAGACCTCTAATACAATCCAGGCCCAATAAATAACAAAAAAATGGCTGTCTATGAACACCAGGGCCAGCCGGTCATGGCTAGAAGCGATCCAGCTTTTGTCAAATAAACATCAGATTTGACTTTTCGTTGCTGGTTAGGAGAATTTAACCTGGAAAATTAGGTTACGGTTAGGAAAAGGTTTAGGGTTAGGATTATCTACACTCAACAAAAATATAAGCACAATATGTAAAGTGTTGGCCCCATGTTTCTTGAGCTGAAATAAGAAATCCCAGGAACGTTACATAAGCACAAAAAGTATATTTCCACTCAAATTTTGTGCACAAATTTGTTTAAATCCCTGTTAGTGAGTGTTTCTCCTTTGCCAATATAATCCATCCACGTGACGGGTGTCGTATATCAAGAAGTTGATTAAACAGCATGCTCATTAAACAGTTGCACCTTGTGCTGGGGACAATAAAATGTGCAGTTTTGTCACACAACACAATGCCACAGATGTATCAAGTTTGAGGGAGTGTGCAATTGGCATGCTGACTGCAGGAATGACCACCATAACTGTTGCCAGAGAATTGAATGTTAATTTCTCTACCATAATCCGCTTCAACATTGTTTTAGATTATTTTGAAGTGCATCCATCCGGCCTCACAACTGCAGACCATGTGTATGGTGTCGTGTGGGCGAGCGGTTTGCTAAGTTCTGAACAGAGTGCCCCATGGTAGCATAGGGGTTATGGTATGGGCAGGTATAAGCTACGGACAACAAACACAATTGCATTTTATCATGGTAATTTGAATGCACAAAGATCCCGTGATAGGATCCTGAGGTCCGTTTTTGTGCCATTCATCAGCTGCCATCCTCATGTTTCAGCATGATAATGCACTGCCCCATGTCCCAAGGTTCTGTACACAATTCCTGGAAGCTGAAAATGTCCCAGTTCTTCCATGGCCTGAATACTCACCAGACGTGTCACCCATTGAGCATGTTTGAGATGATCTGGATTGACGTGTACAACAGCGTGTTCCAGTTCCCGCCAATATCCAGCAACTTCACACAGACGTTGAAGAGGAAAGGGACAACATTCCACAGGCCACAATCTACAGCCTGATCAACTCTATACAAAGGAGATGTGTAGTGCTGCATGAAGCAAATGGTGGTCACCAGATGCTGACAGATTTTCTGGGTCTGTGACAAACGGATGCATATCTGTATTCCCAGCCATGTGAAATCCATAGATTAGAGCCTAATTAATTTGTAAATTTACTGATTTCTTTATTTGAACTGTAACTCAGTAAGATCTTTGTAATTCTTGCATGTTGCGTTTGTATTTTTGTTCAGTATAACATGCAAAACAATTGAACGTTTGACATTAATTTGACAAAAGCTGGACTCGTTCTCGTCGTGACCAGGCTTTGCTCTCCCCATTCCCGCTGCGATTCAGCACCACAGCAGTGGAAAGAGGACACTCTAGGTGGTCACAAAATTATCAATTTATAAAACTGATGTTGTACAATCCAATTTTATTTTACTTATTTGTCTAGGCAAGTCAGTTAAGAACAAATTCTTATGATGACGGCCTACCCCGGCCAAACCCTCCCCTAACCTAGACGACGCTGGGCCAATTGTGTGTGATACAGCCCGGGATCGAACCAGGGTCTGTGGTGACGCCTCTAGCACTGAGATGCAGTGCATTTGACCACTGCCCCACTCGATATGTAAATAAACTATATTCGTTAAGGTTGGTTCATTGAGAAAAATCTTATTTTACAATGCTCTTGTGAAATGAGTCCCGTGCCATGCATTTATGAAAGCACTTGTTTCCAAAGCTTAAATTATATCTCTCTTTTTATCATTCTACTGAATGATGTTAATAAATGTTTTATTGTAATTTGAGCTATCGTGGGATCGTGATTCATGTCATGTGTGATATACGTGGTTTAGTGATAACAACTCTGTTTCCTGCTATAGGCAGTTGTCTGCCTAGTGATTGCAACATTGTAATTCTTCAATGTGAGTACTTGGCGACAATGTTTATTTTCCATGTGCTACTGAATAAGCTAAACTGAAATGCACCAATTGCGCATGATACATACAATTCCTCGAGTCTATCAATCTATTCCGAATCTTTGTACTATTCATGACACAGAGGCGGCGTATGTTGATCTTGTCTTGGGCGGCAGCTGAACTGCTAGGACTGTGCATGACGTACACAATCATTTGCCTCTAATTTACCTGCGTTTGCGGCAGACCTTGGCCTGCTCAAAGTGAGCCGTTGCTGTTGGGAAATCAAAGATGTCCTTCTCCTTGCAGCAGCTTGTGATGCATATCAGCCTCGTTACTTTGTCCTCAAGAAGGCGTGATCTTGAAGCCGTCTTTACTCTGTTTTGAAGAAGGAATCCCCTCTCGGCGGGCACACTGAACACGGGGATAATCAATACAATCTTTGCCAATTTTGCCCAGTCTGGATACACTTAGCTGAAGTCCCTTATGAGAACCTCACGTCTTTTGCGGAAGTAAAAATAGAAACACACTGATTTCCAAGCAGCTTGTGGATTTATTAGCCTATGAAGTATATTTAACTTTGAAGTTGGAGAACATCGACTAGTATTTCCATCAATGGAAAAAAACATTATTTTGCAATGTATTATTTTTTTCTTCCAGACAATTTGTCCGGCAACAATTTTATTTATCGACTTTTCATTTATTTTATCGGCCAAAAGCCGACATTTACCGGCTAATGGAAATCCTGCCGGGACTATACCAGTATCGTGACACTCATTAGTGTTGTTTTCCTTGCCAAGATACTAAGCGGATTAAACTTCTTTAGGAAAAAAGCCCTAATGTTGATATTCAGTTTTCCAAGCTATTAGCACACAATATTTTACATACAGCAGGTTTTTAAAGGACCAAAGAGTTTGGTGTCGTTTGTGTTTTCATTTTTGCCACCCAAAAAATATTGAGATACTGCTATCGTCACAGACCTAGTTCAGATGCTAAGATTGCGTGATGTATTTTCACCCTTGCAGAGTAATTGGTGGTTACAAGCAGATTGCATTAAGTGTGGAACCATGCTGATAAAGTGGAACATTTTCAAAGGCCCCGCTCTCTATTCTCTTGCTAAATCAATTGGTTTTTGGAACAGTGCGTTCACATCAAGACTCTTGCACTCATGGAAAGCTAGCCATATTCTTACAAAAAGTGTAAAACCAATGTGTCCTCAGATGTCTTGTAGAGTGGTTGGGGCATGGAGGAAGTGGGATAGTGAATGTCCAAGGAGCGATTACATTGCCCATCCGCTGATTTAGTTATTTTCCCCTATTAATGAAATTTGGGATGGAAAAGGTGGCACCTCTCTTCACTGTTACAGTGAAAGTGACGTATTTTATTCCCCTGCCATTTCTATCACAAAGTTGGTACCAGACATGCTTTTCATGCAGTGTTATAACTTTGTTGTTTTCAGTTGAAATCTGTCTGGTACTTTTTGACCTTGCTTGCCTAGACTTATTTGTTCTGCGACACACATTGTCTGCTGTCTTTCGCAAATCCAACCCATATGCCTGCTGGGGGAGTAGAGATCACAAGTCAGCATCCTCCAAAAACTCAACTGAATGGCCAGGAAGCTCCCATCTTCTCCTCCCAGACCTGTCCTAGATTAGGAAACATAAGGGTGGGGGCACAAATATTGCTCTCCTCTCATCCCGACTTAGTCAGAGCTTTGCACCATTACTGGCAGAATATCTCGCCTGAGAGTGGCTGAAGGGGAAAGCTAATTTGTAGTGTGACACAAACTGCCAGATCATGTTTGGAGAGAGGGCGAAGGGAGCAAGAGGAAGCTGGCAGAGGGGCATCCTCTGTCCTCAACGGAAATGTGATTTTACCAGTCTGGGAGTTGAGTAATGAGTGGTTGAAATTGTATGGCCATGCCGGACGATTGATGTCGATTTGATCGATGACATGATATGGCACAACGGAGTGCCTTTTAAAAAACTCAGGTCAGCTATAATATTCACGAAGCCGAGAACAGTTTAAGAAAGAATGTCCATAGTTCCATCACCTGACAAAGCCATCCGTCCTATGGATGTTTGCCATAGGACTGTTCTCTTAAAATGCAAATCACAGTATGTTGGCAGCGATGGCAGGAAGCTGGGCCAATTTTATTGCTGAGAGGCTTTGAGGTTTAATTTCGCAGTAAATAAATGTATTAGTTTAGCATTTGAATGTGAAAGCGTATTGACAATATAAAATATCCCTTTTAATTTTGACAATCATCCACTTATCCCACATTCTGTGTATGAGACAAATAAATAAATCTTACGCAACACACAACATTTTGATTATTGTTGCTTTAGATTGTTGTTTGTCAGAAAGGCCAGCCATTCATTTTAATTAGGCTACTTAATAGTAAGTAATAATGGTTTCTTGCTACAGTAATATGGTTACTCCACTTTAGCTGTTGTTGATATTGTTGTTGTTAATACATTTTCATGCTTGGACAGTGTAAGTCATGGGAATTGTACTGCTTTTTGGTAGTATTTTTAAAGTGTTTTTTAAATGTAGTCTACATGTTTTAATTTATACGGAGCCACAGGCGATAACTGAAATCTGGAACCGTGTAGACAAATGTTATCTGGAGGCTAGTGAACTTTCTCAACATTTGAATCGACAACTGTGCTCAACTCTCTCAATTACTCATACATTGCACATTGTGTACCCTGTGCAAGTTAAGTGTATTTGTTTGTGAAAGCACAAATAGACTTACACAAGTCGCTGCTTCACGCCTACTCTGTCCATTTAGCTTTGCTTGACGGATTGAGCTCATAAAGCTGAGAGGAAAACACCGGGTCTGCCGTCTGGGCCCCGGCCCTACATTGCTACTACTTCACTGCTTTACTTAATTAACATGGCCCACCTTAAATCTTCCCTACAATCAGCTGTGATCACCCCTTGTATGGGCCATATACACTATGCAGTGTCCACCCCTCAGCCATCACCATGGTCCTCACTGGACTCAAGTAGACCCACTGGTATTGGTTCCATGACAGACATCCTTGGGCTAGGTTATTGGAAGGAGAACTGCTCCCTCAACCAAGATGTACGCAGGGAATGACCAGCTAGAGGAACTGGAGCATTGTCTGCTTGCAGCTAACTGACGATATCGCTCTTCTGCCTGCTGTATGTGACCCATTTGTTCACTTTGACACAGCTTTGCCATAAGGGTGCTCTTTCTTTATATAAGAAACACTAACACTTTTATACTCATAATTGGGACCCTTCTCTTTTAGAAAAGCCTTTTAGTTGTTGAATGGATAATACAATATCAATACAATGACATTGCCAATGCACTTGTTGATAGTTTCCCCTCTAAAAACGGAATGCATTTTATTTAGCCTATTTCCATCAATACAGCAAGTTGTCAGTATAGTCATTACCAGTATTATTTCCCTTCTTACAGTGTCTCAACACTTGGAGGAGAGTTCGGTGTTAATATAGCCGCTGCTCTCAGCCTGCTTTGAGAAATGACTTAATCATGTTTTGGATTGTATATTCCTCTAGGGAGACAGGAAGGGATTATGCCGGGTGTTGGAATGTAACATTAAGATCAATGCCAAAATAAGTATTCAAAAGACACACACAAAAAAAAAACTTTTGGTAAATATTTTGAACAGACTGAAATTAGCATTTGTTTTTTTTGCAATGCTGTCTGGTAGTTTATTGGAAGTGGGAACTATTCTTTTTTTTTCCTTTGCCGGTGCAGCTGTCTGAGACATGCTAGATCTGTAAATGTATCAATTTACTATGTCAATGCAATGTGGACTAGCTTAGGGGGGAAAAAATATGACAATGATAATGTGAACTTTTCTTCTCCTTGCGTACTCCCTCCAAGCTTCTGAGACATTCACCTGTTTACAATGTGGGCTCTTTGTATAGCTGATGTGCACCAGACATGTACACTGTAGGACATGTGTGAAACTGAATGGTCATATCACATCAGTGCCTCTCCTCCTGCCACTGCAGCCTCTGTCAATGTGCTGGTGCAGAACTGCAAGATCTACAATGACGCCAGCTGTGACATCTCTGCAGACGGGCAGCTCCTGGCCGTGTTCATACCCAGCAGCCAGCGGGGCTTCCCAGATGAGGGCATCCTGGCTATCTACTCTCTGGCGCCTCACAACCTGGGAGAGATGCTCTACTCCAAGAGATTCGGTGAGTCATTGTCTCTCTAAAGCACGTGTCAAACTCATTCTACGGAGGGCCAAGTGTCACTCCTCCCGTGTACTTGATTGAAATTGAAAGGGAAAAAACAAAACCAGCAGACATTAGGCCCTTCATGGAATGAGTTTGACACCCCTGCTCTGAAGTAACATGGTGGTCCATGAGCCAGGCCCCTGAATTTGGGCCGTCAGGCTCACGTGGGCTGTCTCATAGTGATGTTTTGAAGGTCTGTGTCCCTGGAGTTGGAAAATGGGGTGTTAGCAGTAACTTTCTGTGTGTTGTTACTCTTTAACCCCTCCATCCCATTAATTTTTCCCATAGGGATTTTACCCCATGACAGTCAGTATACAACACATGATTAGTAACTTATACCCTTTAATCATTGGAAAGCTTAGATTCACCGCTGTCTATCAGAAACATTTTCAGAATGTTCGGGTCAACAGAACTTTGACCTTTTTAGGGTACATGTCAGAATTACTTGTATAAATGGATTTAAAAAGGAAACTTTGTTTGACAGGTGGTTTTAAAATGTCATGCAATTACATTATATAATATAACCAACTTTGAAAGCACCAGCTACAACTATTGTCCATATGCCACTGACATCAGAATGTTGGAAGTTTAGCCATAAAATTATATGTAATGGATAGGAATTGGCATTTGAAATTGTCACTATTTGTATAATATACATGTTTTAATGACGTTATTTCTAAAAAAATAAAAATACAATAAAAAAAATGTTCAATGGGGACTTGCTCGCGTGACTCTGGAGAAGTGGTGCGCTCTGCTTATTGTTTCAGCACAGAATGGTGGGGGAGGGCGGGAGAGGAGCAGGGGCTGGTGTGTCTGACACAGAGAGGAAGAAAGTAGCCAAACCGACTCGCACAAATTAGACAAACTTGTTGCTGTGATAGGTTGTCTATCATCTCATCTGGATGTGTCTGTCTTGACTTCATCAAATCTATTTAAAGAAGCTAGCTAGGTACACTAGCCAGCTAGCTAGCAAGCTAGCAATGATAATTGATGCTATTTTGCTGTGATCCTCGTCCTTGTCTACAACAACTCTATTTTAAACAGCCTACCTGTTGGCTGATCATTGTAGCCTACTCCTCCTCATTTAGCCAACTTCATTCTGTAATAGTAATTCCATTTTGCGTTGATTAGAAATCTCCCACTTCACTTTCTGCACATGGAGCCGATGACTGCTGCTTTGATTGACAACAGTAAGTTACACTCTTAAAGTGTGTAGCCTAGACTACCGGATATTTTTTTTTATGGGGTGGACATAAAAAAAACTAACTTTTGTTTTATAAAAATGTTTAATGTCAAGGTCTGTCCTTGTATGTTGCAATGTCACATTTATAATTGCATTTTAGACAAAGCCTTTCATTAAAATAGGCGTATGTTTTTTCTCTCAAATGAATACTCTCGCAAGTAATCAAATACTAACGGCCGTTTGGATTTTGGAGTATTCAAATAACCGTGCTCATCCCTAGTAATAGGGCCGCTATGTTTTTTGGATTGTAACTTTGGTGATCGGGGCACCAAATTGCACACACAGCAAGAACAAACAGGGTTTTAAAAAGTTTTGTAGATACTGGGCCATCACAGAATTCCTGCATTAACTCCATAGAAGCCTTTTTACAATATGGCCGCCAAACAACTCAATGGGATCTTCTTGGATAATTTCACATGACCTTACCTATATGAAATATAATTGTAGTAAGCCCAAAAATGTCTTCACATGTTCATAGTGATGTAGAATACACAACCTCGTGAGCCATCTATATGAACATGTTAAATTACTCACCTAATTCTGGCAAGAATTTGCCCAAAAACCTGTCTGAATTGCTGATTTGGGAAGATATTATGGTCAATAATGGCAATATTTCATCTTCAAACATGTAAAATGGATATGAACAGTACATGTGAATAGTTATGGATGTGAGCTGATTACAATTATATACTATTAACTGTTTACATAAAACAGAGGACCAGAAACTTGACTCGTACATTTAAAATTCCATAGGAATGCCAATACGTTTTCACCTGATGATGAGAGCAGCAAACCATTACACGTAGTTACTCTAAATGAAGATGTATTCTTACTATGGGGCCATAGCAGATTGGTCTGTTACTATAATAGTAAAAGTAAAATAATTGGCCTCAACAGGCCCAACATTGGATTTTACATCATTGTAATGGAATGTATGGGGCAGGTTTATAGTTCTCATAATAAAAGCAGTTACTAGCATAACATTGTATATCATTTTAATCAGCTCTCATCCTATGACTATTCACATTTTATAGTTTTTTTTTATTTAACTAGGCAAGTCAGTTAAGAACAAATTCTTATTTACAATGACGGCCCTGACCAACGCTGGGCCAATTGTGCGCCGCCCAATCACGGCCGGTTGTGATACAGCCTGGAATCGAACCTCTAGCACTGAGATGCAGTGCCTTAGACTACTGCGCCACTCGGGAGCCGAGTAAAATGTACATATCCGTGTTTGAAGATGAAATATAAAGTCTGTGTATTGTAAGTATTATTATATTAAATTAAGTATTATATTAATAAAGGCTAATTTTTTTATTTTTATTTTACCTTTATTTAACTAGGCAAGTCAGTTAAGAACAAATTCTTATTTTCAATGATGGCCTAGTGGGTTAACTGCCTGTTCAGGGGCAGAACGACAGATTTGTACCTTGTCAGCTCGGGGGTTTGAACTTGCAACCTTCCGGTTACTAGTCCAACGCTCTAACCACTAGGCTACCCTGCCGCCCCTAAATTAAAGCTTTAATCTAGGCAACACTTTTTGGGTGGTAAGTAGATATGGGAATGTGGGAGGCCTACTTATTTAGCTTAGCCATAAATACAAAACAAATTATTTTGAGCAGGTCTGGGCCCAAAGTAGCTGTAATTTACAGTTCAGCTACTCTCACGAGCAGTACAAACACTTACCAGTCATTTAAGACTAGGCAATAGCTTAATCAAGTACACAAATATAGCTTTTAGATTAACCGGTGCAGGCTGCATTCAACTGAGGGAGACTCCATTTTGGATATACTCCAGATTCCTAACTGGATAATAGCATTGGTTTCCAAATGGTTGCCTTTAATGAGAGAGTTTGTTTTACTGTATGTTTCTCAAGTGGGAACAAACATTCAACTGTCGTCAAAAACCATTAATTAAGAAATACTTAACTGGTTTGTTAGGAAATTCTACTGACTTGCATTAACCTGCTTGTACAGTATCAAGGCATCAGAGAAGGCAGGAAAGTTTAATTTAATGGTTCCTGTTGTCTGTTATTTATAGCTGCTGAGTCAGAGACATTCAGAATGCAATCCCAATTATCTATAAAGCAATTTACAGTATAGAGTGTTTCAGTCAGACTTTTAAATACTGTTTTTAGGCCCTCGTGTAAAACCATGACAAAGGTGTTCAATAGTTGCTTTAAGTTTATATGCCAAACACATCCATGCTCAACATAAGTAGCCTAACCATCTGTTCTTTGTCTAGGTCCTAATGCCATCTCTGTCAGCCTGTCCCCGATGGGCCACTACGTGATGGTGGGCTTGGCCTCCCGCAGGATCCTGCTCCATCACACTACAGACCACATGGTAGCGCAAGTGTTACGCCTGCAGCAGCCCCATGGTGGAGAGACTTCCATGAGGGTGAGTTTGGCCAACGTTAATCCTTTGGAATTTCACGGAACAACAACAGTATTATGCCATTTATTTGTGCTTTCATCAATGCATCTTGATTCAGCTTTATTTGAATTGAACTTGAAAATGCCAGCAAGAATCTAGACCCAAATCACCGGTGAGCATCCGCAGGGTGATGGTAACAAAATGAAACCACCCACATCTGGAGGTAAAGGAGATTGTACATGATAAGCTACTTCTGGCTGGCAAAGAGTACGACTCTTTATAAATAGCTACTTTAACGCCGTCATTTTTGGGGACGAACAATAGATTTTCACCCCATTGTCTAACCAACTGAGGAGGAACGTGAGACACAGACATTACAATTCAATACAGCACAGTAGCTCAATAATACCCTC
Organism: Oncorhynchus mykiss; assembly: GCF_013265735.2. Taxonomy (NCBI): domain Eukaryota; kingdom Metazoa; phylum Chordata; class Actinopteri; order Salmoniformes; family Salmonidae; genus Oncorhynchus; species Oncorhynchus mykiss. The sequence continues at coordinate 57,160,023 of NC_048570.1, forward strand.
GCAGCTCCAGCCCTCTCACAATGGCCAGCCAGATTAGCAACCCCAAACAAACAAACCAGCGATGGCAGAGCCTGCGTTGACTCTACTTTAACTGGATTCTGAAGGTACCAAATATCTTTATTGATCTGCTTTAGAATGTTTTTGCTCCAACAAGATTGGAATAGAAAATGGGCTTACAATCAATGAGAGTATTTTTCACATGCCTCCAGGTGCTGAATCTAGCCTTTTATATTCCAGCTGTACAAAGTGATCTTGTGTAATGGAGAAACTTCTTTGGCTAGACCCCAAGTAGAATCATGGTTATGCACATTTCATTTAGTCTTTAATCTACCCCATGATCTCTCATGGCCCTTTGGCAGACCACAGTACAGTGTTTTCCCTTTCCTCTTTCAGAGGAACTTGTCTGCTGATGGTCTTGATGATCTAAGATCAACAGCACTGTGAAACATTTCATTCTCCCTTTTCATTTGTGTTTTTTATAGTCATGATTACTGTTTAGAGAATGCACCACACCGTTTACACAGTCTCACAATGGTCCACACTTAAATAGTAATGAAGACTCTTTGAAAGTGTTCTGTGTTTGGTGGCTCAGTATGTGACTCTGTTTTGGCTGGACATGTATCAGAATGTAGCAGGGGATGTGGTAGGTGGTGTGTGAAGGATGAGGGGTAAAGTGTTTATGATGCAGGGCTTGGAGCCAGGGTTCCATCTGTGACATCCCAGTGACCCAGAACACAGCCCAGTGTCCCATGGCCACCCCAGATCCAGCCCTCAGAGGGCCTGATGAAAGCAGGAAGCAGGACCCACTGCCTGGGCAGCCTCTAATGACTTGGTTGAGTAAACAACATCAGGGTGCCACTTTGATGTTGTCTTTCTGTCTCTCCCACTGCCTCTTGCTGTTAGTGAGACTGTTCTCCGTCCCACCCCATTTTTGAAGATGCCATGCAGCCCTGGCAAACTAGGCTACATGATAATTGAGATGACATTTTAACTTTTTTTTTTTGGGGGGGGGGGGTGCAGCACCAGTGGCTTTTCTAACTCCAAACTTCTCACATTGCCAGTGGTGAAATTGTTGTGACATAAGTTTTCTAACTGAACAGTTACATAGTCTGAAGAGAGCCGTAATTAGCCAAAATCTAATAGAACAAATTGGGAATGTTTTTGTTTTTAAAGCTGCCACATGGTGCATAAAAGCCCATGTCTGATTTGACATGGAATTAAAAGGTGTTTTGCTCAAAGAGTTTTGGCTCTCGTTAATAACTTGGCTAGGACCATCACATAATTGAAATGTGTATTACTCTTACAGAATTTCCACATAGGCACATATTGTAAATTTAATCAAAGCCTATTGGATGATAACTGGTTTTAGGACAGAATCATTTATAATGGACTTTTCCCCATCATAACATAGGTACAGCAGATCCCATTATTGAATGGGACACTTTTAAATGTGCCTTTTAGAGGCCATGCAATTCAGTACTCATCTATAAAACAAAAGCAATTTAGGTCAAAAGAGTCCATATTAACAAAGGAAATGGAAGGACTAACAGCACAGATAGATAGCAAAAAAAAACTGTACCATAGAGGGTCACAATAAGTTAGAGGATAAACAAAAAGAAATGGAGGAACTTATTCAAGAAAATATATTATAAAAAAAAAGCAAACTGGATGCAATATGGCAAAAAATGCAGCTATGTTTTTTTCAACATAGAAATGCTACCAAAAATAATTTACTGAAACTTGTTACAAATGACTGAGTCACCCATGATTCACCAAACAATATTTTGAAAGAGGAAGTAAAGTACTTTAAGCATATGTTTTCATTTCAGTTTTCATCTCCATTAACTAATTGTGTGGATTTTTCTTTCAATTAATAATGTAAAATCAACATCTGTACAGAAAGACTCATGTGAAGGCCAAATTACAGAGGAAGAACGTATTGATGCTATTTAAGCCTCTAAGTCCGGGAAAAAAGTCTGGGCTGAATGGCATACCAGTGGAAGTAACCTTTTTTTGATATACTCAGAGGACCGTTATTAGCATGCTTTAACCACTACGATATGAATGGTAGATTATCAGACACACAAGGTCAGATTTCATTATTACTGAAATAGGATCCAAGTTGTAAATATTAAAGATCCAGTCCATTTGAAATATTGGAGGCCCCTTACACTTCAGTGTTCTAGCAAAATGCTTAATGCGTAGAATTAAAAGGTATTGCCGGAAATTATTCATCCTAATCAGTCCTGGAAACAATATAACACTATGAAAAATCTGGGAAACCAGGCCTGTTAATCATAGCTTACTTTGAAAAGACCTTTGATAATGTACAACTGGAGTTTATATATAAATGCTTGGAATATTTCAATTTTGGGAAATCTCTAATGAAATGAGTTAAAGTTATGTATACTAACCCTATGTGTAAAAAGTAAATAATGGCTACTTCTCAGAAAGTTTTAAACTGCCAAGAGGAGTGAAATAAGGTTGTCCACTATCGGCATATCTATTTATTATTGCAATCAAAATGTTAGCTGTTTAAATCAGATCCAACAATAATATTGAGGGGTTAGAAATTCAGGGCTTAAAAACATGTGTCGCTGATTGTTTTTTTTTCTCTTCACAATTTGGATCCCTCCACAGCCTCATAGAGGATCTAGATACTTTTTTCTAACTTCTCTTGATTAAAACCAAATTATGATGTGTACTTTATTACGTAATGGATCACAAAAAAATTCAACTTTTACATTACCGTGTAGTTTACCAATACAATTGTCTGATGGGGATGTGGACATACTCCCATAAGAAAGAAATTCTCACTCCAATGAATTTTAATAGAAAGTAGATAAGATCTTGCTACCATGGAAAGGAAAATACATGTCTATTTGTGGGACAATCACCCTGATTTAACTCTTTAGTCATATCACAGTTTACCTATTTGCTTATGGTCTTACCTACACCTAGCGACCGTTTATTTTTTTATATGAGCAAAAAAAATAATATCTGTTGCCCCTGCATTAAAGACCAAAATTGGTTGAAGAAAATTGTGATAAATATACCAGTTTCATTTAAGGACCAAACAATTGACACCTGTGCCATATAGATTGCAAAATAGTTGGGAAGAGATTTTCGATGTACTGATTCCATGGCACATGGTTTGTGAACTGATAAGCAAAACAACGCTGAATTCAAAACTTTGAATTTTTCAATATAACTAAATTCTTGCAACCAATAGAATGTTATGTACAGTGCCTTTGGAATGTATTCAGACCCCTTGCCTTTTTCCGCCAGACGGCTTAGCATCTACCATAAAAGCCTGATTGATGGAGTGCTGCGGAGAATGATGTCCTTCTGGAAGGTTCTCCCATCTCCACAGAGGAACTCTAGAGCTCTGTCAGTGACCATTGGGTTCTTGGTCACCTCCCTGACCAAAGCCCTTCTCCCCCGATTGCTCAGTTTGGCCGGGCGGCCAGCTCTAGGAAGAGTCTTGGTGGGTCCAAACTTCTTCCATTTAAAAATGAGGCCACTGTGTTCTTGGGGACCTACAATGCTGAAGAAATGTTTTTGTACCATTCCTCAGATTTGTGCCTCAACACAATCTTGTCGCGGAGCTCTGTGGATAATTCCTTCGACCTCATGTCTTGGTTTTGAGCTGACATAACCTGTCAACTGTGGGGACCTTAGATAGCTGGGTGTACCTTTCCAAATCATGTCCAATCAATGAATTTACCACTCCAAGTTGTAGAAACATTTCAAGGATGGTCAATGGAAACCAGATGCACCTGAGCTCAATTTCGAGTCTCATAGCAAAGGGTATGAATACTTATGTTAATAAGAAATTTTAAAAAATAGCATAATTGCTTTGTCATTATGGGAGTGTTGTGTGTAGATTGCTAATATTTTATCCATTTTAAAATAAGGCTGTAACTTAACAAAATGAGGAAAAAGTCAAGCGGTCTGAATATTTTATGAAGGCAGTGTATTTAACAGGGCTGGGATTTAACCTTCCCAGCCCTGCAGATTATGCTGCGAAGAGACAGAATCATTAGATTATTTATTTTGGTACTGTCCATATGTAGCTTGTTTTTGTTCACAGATCCAGGAATGGCTGAAAAATTGCAACATTTACCTAGAGCTAACGCTGCAGATGGCAATACTGGGTGATTTGAAAAATAATATAATACTTTTAGCAGAAATATTTATCTTTAATTTACAGTCTGTTGAAAATATGAGAATAGAAAGGTTCAGAACTTTTGTGAAGCATCACTGTACAGTTGAAAAATTCAATATGGATGGTGTAAAGAGATAGATGGGAGGGGTTGTATGGAGCTGAAGGGTGGGACTAATAACAACAAGATAGCAAATGTAAAATATTCTTTGTCTGTAACATGTATAACTTTTGTGAAGCGGCTCAGTTAAAAATATATGGCAAATATACAGTTGAAGTCGGAAGTTTACATATACCTTAGCCAAATACATTTAAACTCAGTTTTTCACAATTCCTGACATTTAATCCTAGTAAAAGTTCCCTGTCTTAGGTCAGTTAGGATCACCAGTTTATTTTAAGAATGTGAAATGTCAGAAAAATAGTAGAGAGAATTATTTATTTCAGCTTTTATTTCTTTCATCACATTCCCAGTTGGTCAGAAGTTTACATACACACAATTAGTATTTGGTAGCATTGCTTTTAAATTGTTTAACTTAGGACAAACGTTTTGGGTATCCTTCCACAAGCTTCCCACATTAAGATGGGTGAATTTTGGGCCATTCCTCCTGACAGAGCTGATGTAACTGAGTCAGGTTTGTAGGCCTCTTTGCTAGCACACGCTTCTTCAGTTCTGCCCACAAATGTTCTATAGGATTGAGGTCAGGGCTTTGTGATGGCCACTTCCAGTACCTTGACTTTGTTGTCCTTAAGCCATTTTGCCACATCTATTTTGTGAAGTGCACCAGTCCCTTCTGCAGCAAAGCACCCCCACAATATGATGCTGCCACTCCTGTGCTTCACGATTGGGATAGTGTTCTTCAGATGGAGGTTTTCACTCATGCCTCTCATCTTTTTAAGTGGGAGAACTTGCACAATTGGTGGCTGACTAAATACTTTTTTGCCCCACTGTAGCAAACGGGGAATGTGTTAGATGTGTTCTCAATTTGTAAGTTGAACATTTTGCATTCTCTGCGAGCACATCTGACACACCGCACAAGTTATGGCAGCATAGACTGTCCAATAAGGCTCTCTGAGCTGACAGCTCTTATGCAGATCCCCAATTATGCTGTCTTGCTCCTACGTTTGGAGATGAAGCAAACAGCTTTTACCCTCCTCCTTTGTTATTTCTCCGTATTTTGTCTCGGAGTGGTGTAAAATGTATGCAGATGTAGACAGACGGGTAAATGTGGTCATTCGTCTTCGCTTCACAAGGTAGGAGGCAGACAGTAGTACCCGTGTCAGTCACCTGATATGGCTGTCATAGCAGCAGTTTTGGCCAGTCATATTGAGAAGTGGCGTGACAAGCCAAGGTGACTGCTCTTAAATGGGCACTCCCAACAACGTCTCTTCTGAACTTGATTCATTGAGGGAACAGCCAACCGTTAAGACAGGGAGCTGCTCGACTCAACAACTCTAATCAGCATTTCAGCAGACAGACTAAAGTTCTAACATTGTTCTGCTATTCCCGCACTAGTACCGGATTATGTCTCAGGTTCTGAATTCTCAGGTTAATTGATAACCAATATATTAACATGAAATTAATGAATAAGCTATAACATGCTAATCTAACGTGAAAGATAAAGCTCATTAGAAGACTAATGCAAAAAAAAAAAATTTTAGTATTTTTGTTGTTAGGTTGTATCATATCGGGACAAAAGTGGTACTCTTTGCTCTGTCTGTAATCTATTTATTTCCGTATGTCCCCATTCCCCCCCTAGAGAATGTTTGATGTGGTGTACCCCATGGCTTCTGATCAGCGGAGACACGTCAGCATCAACTCGGCCCGCTGGCTCCCAGAACCTGGCTTGGGGCTTGCATACGGTACCAACAAGGGAGACCTAGTCATCTGCAGACCTGTGTAAGTCTGCACTATGCACTCTATATACCTCTGTTTCTCTCTTTTTTGCCTTCCCTCTCGCACAGTGCAATCTGCCCCTGGCTTAGAGACCTAAGTTTGTCCTCACTACCTCTTCTCTCACTACCACAGTATGTTTAAATCAGGAGTGGCCTGTGGCTAGATTTCTCCCTAAGCACCTTTCTCTATATGTCAGGTATTTGTTTTACATTTGTACGGAAACAGTGAAAAACTAATAGCCAATTAGTGTGTATTCTATCCCCGCTTTAGATATCTGTTTCTGTTGAGGACAAGAATCCCCTCATTTGTGTGGTTACCTAATGGCCCTTAAGAGGGTCCCAGTGCTCATGGCTTTAAAGCCTTTGGCATTCGGGAAGGCAGGCAGCAGCTCCCACCCACCCACGGCAGGCAGGGCAGGAAGAGTTGGATCGATGGAGCGCCCACTGACTTATTCAGCCAGCTGTCATCAGCTAAGTCAAGTCAGAGGAGCGTGTTCTCGCTCAAGTTCAAAAAGTTTTTCAGTTATGTTTTTCTCTGTTATGTCTGGCTTTCTGAAATAAATTGTCTCGTGTTACAGAGGAAGGACGATTTGTTCTCCCTAGCCCCCGGGCCTGCATTGTTACTTCAAAGAACAAAAACTAGAACCAAGTTATCCAACACCAGTAAAATGCGCATTATGACCAAAAAATTACAAACCTTACTAACAGTGATAGTTAAATCTAGACAAATTATGTTATGTGATTTTGAAGAGGGAAATGTGGGAATTTTTAAACGTACCTAAAGACATTGCAATTAATCAACAGCCAAATTGTCTCTAATTTATGTCAGTCATTTGAATGATCCGACCATAATCGTACTTTTACCCAGAGAGTCACTGTACATGCAAGAGACACTTAAAACCGCATCTGTATCGTGAAGCCCTAATTGTGGTCTAACAAATACATGAATAGCGTTCCTACATACAGCACCACAGGTGCATAATAACCAAACAAACATCACAAGAGGATGAACACACACAGTGCTCCCCATGGACATACTGTACAGTATACCACTGCAGCATAGACTCCACATCCCTATTGGGGAAAGCCTATTATATCCCTCTGTGTTTACTAATGGTAGAAACAGTTGTGCTGCAATCAGTGGCTCATCTCCTACTACACTGTTGAGCAGGGATCATTAAAGAGGGAAATAAAGACCAGAACCCCAGGATGTGTTTGTGTTCTCTGGTCTCTTTTAATTGCCTGCGTTGTGTAAATTACATGATCAAACATGTCTACACGGGTCTATAGAAGGACCTTGTAAATGGCCGGACCTCATATAGCAGCACTACCAACAGCAACGATGCACATGGCTTCTTTCCTGCAGAAAGCTGCATTTTAAGCTGCATTTGAATATCTGGCATCTCTCACATGTGTTGGCAGCGTGAGAAAAATGTTTTCTGATTTGCCCACAGGCAGGCTTCTGAGGTGAAGAGGCAGCTTCCTCGCTCTGTACGTATTGACGAGAACCCTGAAATCTTCTTCAATCAATTTTGTTTTTTCTTTTCCTACAATATTACATGTTCTGCTTGGATGAAAATCCTATTTAAGGCTGCTTGTTTAACTCGGAAGTGAACTTTCTTTATCCACATTTCAGTTTTACTGGTGATTTCCCTCCTAGCCAAAACAGCCGATCGATGGTGGCTAACTGCGTTCAGTTTGACATTTGAATCAAACAATGATCATCAGCCATTTTGGGTGATCAACTGTTTAGGGGATTAGTCATTCAGTGTACCCTTTCTTTGAGGATGACCATTAAATATGTGTTTCAACTACAGTCTACAGGTTTGTACTGATAGCCACCTTTTTACCTTGACCAAATACCATTTGAGTGGAAAAGTGGTCGCTTGCCCCACAAGTGGAGTATGGTCTAGCGGAGTTCTGTTGGTCATTGTGTGGTCAAAGTGACCTCTTTAGCGACAGAAGGCACTGGGACCAGTTGGGTAGCCTAATCAACCCATGAAAGCCTAATCGAACAGCGGCATTCTAACAGCAGCCTGTCAAACTCGGCTGTTACCCAGATGTCTCACCGTCTCTGGCTGTCTGATTTCTCAAGTTTAGTGGTCATCCCATACCAAAATATCTCACATTCCGTTGTCTTCCATTGTCCTGGTTTCGGGGATTTGGGTACCACTTGTTGTGGTTGTTTTCTATCGTGGGATTGATTTTTCAGCCCCTTAATTCAATTTTGCAAGCCTGGCTGTTGCAGCCTTTCTGTTTTATTATATAGAATAACAGCATGAAAAATAATGCAATGTAACTTTTTTTTAAATCAAGCATGCTGTGCTATAAGCAGCTTTGCTTCGGAGCAGGGACGTGTTGTTGCTGATGAAACTGAAATGAGATCAGGACAGCGAGAGATAGTGGCCTTGTTTGGGAAATAGTCTCATAAAATAATAACTTTCCCCCTCTTGGTCCTAATACTGTCGATATTATTTCTTTATCTATCTCCTGAAATTTTGACCCAACTCCCACCATGTATTCTGCTCTTGGCAGCTTTTCTTGGATTGTATACTTGAACTTCCTTTCAGATTCACAGCTAGTGTGCTGGGGGTCTAAAATGTAAGCTTTTCACGTGCCAAATACTCTAATGGTACAGGTAGGAATTATAAATCAAATCAAAATAAATCAAATCAAATTGTATTTGCCACATGCGCCGAATACAACAGGTGTAGACCTTACAGTGAAATGCTTACTTACAAGCCCTTTACCAACAATGTCGTTTTCACAAAAACACCAACAAAAAAACACGTAAGGGATAAGAAAAACAAAGAATTAAGGAGCAGCAGTGTAGTAACCTGGTATTTGCTGCTAATGAAATAACTGATCCATACTCATAAGCGTTGTCGGTGCACAGATGTACAGCTTAATGAGAGACCTGTTGAGTCCAGATAAACCAGGAGAAAAGTCATTCATAGATTCAGTCGAGCTATTAAAAAATCACTTCAAACCCAGTGAGATAGTACAAAGATTCAAGTTTGATTCACGCATGAGAAAACCTATCGAATCAGTGGGGAAATATGTGGCTGAGTTGAGAACTAGCATTGGACTGTAGCTATGGGAATACATTATCGCAAATGCTAAGCGATCGGCTGGTGTGTGGGATTAACGATGACAGGATTCAAATACACTTGTTATCAGAGCCTAATCTCATGTTTGAGAATGCACTCAAACTGGCCCAGACCATGGAGTCTGCGAATAGAAATGCACTGGATTTACAGGCAAGGGGCGCAACTGCGTGCCATACAATAAAAGAGAGCCGCTCTGAGCACGTTGAATTTTAAATAACGGAAAGCCAATAGAGAATTATCGTTGCAAAGGCAAACCCGCAGCGTTTGACTGTAAATTCAAACGTGAAAAGTGTTATGCATGGGGGATAATAGGCCACATTGTGAGGGCGTGCCGCAATAAAAAAATATAAGTCACGGGCTGCAGAAAAGAGAACGGACAGAAAACCGAATACCTCCAGACGCTCTTGCCACCGCTCTAATCACGTGATAGAAAGTGAAAGTGAGTACGCAGAGCAAGCATTCTCAGTGTACAGGGGGGCGAATATGAAGAAGGCGAAGCCTTTCATTGTGGAAATGGGAATAAATGGATTGAAGGTACCGTTTGAACTCGACACAGGATGTCGTGTCACGCTGATGAACAGGTCTCAATTCTCTATGAAGTGGAAAAATGTTGAAGTGCCTCAACTGAGTGACACCCCCATTAAACTCAAAACGTACACAGGGGAGAAGATCACTGTGATTTGGAGTTGCTGATGTTCAAGTGGATATCAAGGACAAAAGACAAGTCTGCCTCTCTTAGTAGGGGAAGGTACTGGCCCCAGCTTACTAGGAAGAGGGTGGTTGGAGGAAATACATTTGAACTGGGATGAAATCAAACATGTCACCACAGAGACATTGACACTACAGCAGGTGCTTTCAAAGCATGAGTGTGTTTTCAAAGAAGAGCTAGGGACATTAAAAGGGGTCCAAGCTACCATTCATGTTGCTGCTGATGCTACTCCCAGATTCTATAGGCCAAGATCAGTTCCATATGCCATGAAGCCTAAAGTGGATGTGGAAATTGACAGACTCTTAGCAGATGATATAATTATACCTGTCAAGTTTTCTGAGTGGGCAGCACCAGTTGTTCCTATACTAAAACCAGATGGTTCAATCAGATTATGCGGTGACTATAAACTGACTGTAAATAGAGTTTCCTCTCTGGAGAAGTACCCCAGACCCAAAGTGGAGGATTTGCTTTCAACGTTAACCGGAGGGCAACAGTTCACAAAACTGGACGTGAGTCACGCATATCAGCAAGTGCTAATGGATAAAGCTTCACAGAAATACCTGACCATAAACACCCACAGAGGGATGTTTACCTATAAATTTCCAAAGAACAATGGGGGGAATTCTGCAGGGGATACCCAAGGTAGGGGTTTACTTCGATGACATTCTTGTCATGGGACTCACGAAGGAGGAACATCCAAACTTAGAGGAAGTTTTGAGGAGGATGGAGGACGCCGATCTCCGGCTGTAGAGGAGCAAGTGTACACTGTTAGCTGAGGAAGTGCAGTACCTGGGTCACAAGGTGGATGCCAATGGGTTACACACTGTCAAAGCTAAAGTGAGGGCTGTTGTGGAAGCTCCAGCTCCGACAAATGTTACAGAGCTGAAAGCCTATCTAGGCTTACTGAATTATTATTTATAATCGCTTCCTCCCGAACCTCTCTACCCTCTTAGCTCCTCTACATCAACTGTTAAGGAAGGGCGTGGCCTGGAAATGGTCAAAAAGACAGGAAGAAGCTTTTGTAAAGTCAAAGGTGTTACTGCAATCAGCTGAAGTGCTAGTGCACTTCTCAGCAGACAGAGATCTCATCTTATCATGTGATGCCTCATCTTATGGTGTGGGTGCAGTGCTATCACACCGGATGGAGGATGGTGCAGAGAAACCTATTGGGTTCATGTCAAGAACATTGTCGCCAGCGGAGAAAAAAGTACTCTCAGTTGGACAAGGAAGGACTGGCTGTCATATTCGGAATACAGAGATTCCACAAGTGTTTATACGGGAGAACATTCACTATTGTGACCGACCATAAGCCTCTGATCTCTCTGTTCCATGAACAAAAGCCAGTACCACAAATGGTCTCTCCAAGAGTTCAACGTTGGGCTGTGTTGCTCAGGGCCTAAGAGTACAGAATAATTTACAAACCAGGTAGATACCATGGGAATGATGCTCTGAGTAGGCTGCCCGTTCCAGAAATCATCATTCAGGAAGAAGAAAATGACCAGGTTTTGATGATCAATGTGTTGGATGATGCACCGTTGAACACAGCACAAATCAGACAATGGACTTCAAAGGATGTGATGTTATCACAAGTGCATGAATTTATCCTGAAAGGATGGTCTACAGTGACAGAGCCTCAGATCACGCCTTACTACACTCCCCACTTGGTATTGAGTGTTCTAGATGGATGTGTTCTGTGGGGTTCAAGAGTAGTTATCCCACCACAAGCGTGGGGTATGCTACTGAAGTTGTTGCATCAGTCACATCCAGGTATGTCAAGAATGAAAGGCCTAGCGAGGTCATACGTCTGGTGGCCAAAGATGGAACACGATGTGGAAAATGAGGTTAGCCAGTGTCCAGAATGTCAGAGTAACAGGAAGTCATCCCGCACCCCACCGCGCCATTACATCCATGGGAATGGACGGGAAAACCGTTGACACGACTACATGTGGACTACGCTGGACCTTCCCTAGGAAAAATGTTCCTTGTGGATTCTAGCTACCATTGAGGATTTCTCAGGACCAGTATCCTATACTGTGATCATCGGAAGTAGACAAAGACTAAGGAGACACGTGGATCAGATCCGAGCTCGAATTCCAGTTCCATCCTGGGATCTGAATCAATTCTTAAACGAACAGGACAGGACATTGGAACGTTCCCCAGAGTTGCAGTTGGACAAACCACCTGAGACCAACAATGCTTAACTTCCTGAGACCAGCAGTCCGGGACGACCTCCTCCTGTGAAGTCTCCACAAAAGGACTTTGTTTCACCATCAAGGGGTGAAGATCTGGTGGCACCAGCTACGCCACCTCTGAGATGCTCTATTAGAGAGAGACGTCCGCCAGACTTTTTCAGATCAGATGTTTGAAAACGTGTAAATAAGAAAATAGCTCAGAAAGGAATTAAGTTGGGTTATTAGCTTTAAAGGGGGGGAATGTAGTAACCTGGGATATTTATGTTTACCAATAGATGGCAGTATTGACTCGAGACAGGGTTTGCTTCCCGCTATCCATAGCTATTTCTGATGTCTGCCTATATAACTGTGATTAAGAAAGCTTCAGGTAGCTTAAGCCAGGTGCATTAGAGAATGTAATTCTAAGTTACAATTAAATACTAAACCGTACTTACGTCTCATTAGTCATCAATCTAAGAAGCCTCTAAGGATACTACAAGCAGTAAATAACAATAGTGGGGCTATATACAGGGGGTGCCGGTTCAGAGTCAATGGGTCAATGTGCGGGGGGCACCGGTGTTGAGGTAATTATGTACAGTGCCTTGCGAAAGTATTCGGCCCCCTTGAACTTTGCGACCGTTTGCCACATTTCAGGCTTCAAACATAAAGATATAAAACTGTATTTTTTTGTGAAGAATCAACAACAAGTGGGACACAATCATGAAGTGGAACGACATTTATTGGATATTTCAAACTTTTTTAACAAATCAAAAACTGAAAAATTGGCCGTGCAAAATTATTCAGCCCCTTTACTTTCAGTGCAGCAAACTCTCTCCAGAAGTTCAGTGAGGATCTCTGAATGATCTAATGTTGACCTAAATGACTAATGATGATAAATACAATCCACCTGTGTGTAATCAAGTCTCCGTATAAATGCACCTGCACTGTGATAGTCTCAGAGGTCCGTTAAAAGCGCAGAGAGCATCATGAAGAACAAGGAACACACCAGGCAGGTCCGAGATACTGTTGTGAAGAAGTTTAAAGCCGGATTTGGATACAAAAAGATTTCCCAAGCTTTAAACATCCCAAGGAGCACTGTGCAAGCGATAATATTGAAATGGAAGGAGTATCAGACCACTGCAAATCTACCAAGACCTGGCCGTCCCAGCCATTTGATTAGCTGTTCAGGAGTCTTATGGCTTGGGGGTAGAAGCTGTTTTAGAAGCCTCTTGGACCTAGACTTGACGCTCCGGTACTGCTTGCTGTGCAGTAGCAGAGAGAACAGTCTATGACTAGGATGGCTGGAGTCTCTGACAATTTTTAGGACCTTACTCTGACACCGCCTGGTATAAAGGTCCTGGATGGCAGGAAGCTTGGCCCCGGTGATGTACTGGGCCTTACGCACTACCCTCTGTAGTGCCTTGCGGTCAGAGTCCGAGCAGTTGCCATACCAGGCAGTGATGCAACCAGTCAGATGCTCTTGATGGTGCAGCCGTAGAACCTTTTGAGAATCTGAGGACCCATGCCAAATCTTTTCAGTCTCCTGAGGGGGAATGGGTTTTGTCGTGCCCTCTTCTCGACTGTCTTGATGTGTTTGGATCATGTTAGTTTGTTGGTGATGTGGAGACCAAATAACTTGAAGCTCTCAACCTGTTCCACTACAGCCCCGTCAATGAGAGTGGGGGCGTGCTCGGTCCTCCTTTTCCTGTAATCCACAATCATCTCCTTTGTCTTGATCACGTTGAAAGGTTGTTGTCCTTGCACCACACGGTCAGGTCTCTGACCTCCTCCCTATAGGCTGTCTCATCATTGTCGTTGATCACTGTTGTGTCATTGGCAAACTTAATGAATGTGTTTGAGTTGTGCCTGGCCGTGCAGTCATGAGTGAACAGGGAGTACAGGACGGGACTGAGCACGCAGCCCTGAGGGGCCCCCGTGTTGAGGATCAGAGTGGAGGATGTGTTGTTACCTACCCTTACCACCTGGTGGCAGCCCGTCAGGAAGTCTAGGATGCAGTTGCAAAGGGAGGTCTTGAGTCCCAGGGTCCTTAGCTTAGTGATGAGCTTTGAGGGCACTATGGTGTTGAATGCTGAGCTGTAGTCAATGAATAGCATTCTCACATAGGTGTTCCTTTTGTCCAGGTGGAAAGGGCAGCGTGGAGTGCAATAGAGATTGCATCATCTGTAGATCTGTTGGTGCGGTATGAAAATTGGAATGGGTCTAAGGTTTCCAGGGATGATGATGGTGGTGATGTGAGCCATGACCGGCCTTTCAAAGCATTTCATGGCTACAGACGTGAGTGCTTCTGGTCAGTAGTCATTTAGGCAGGTTACCTTAGTGTTATTGGGCACAGGGTCTATGGTGGTCTGCTTGAAACATGTTGGTATTACAGCCCCAGACAGGGAGAGGTTTAAAATGTCAGTGAAGACACTTGCCAGTTGGTCAGTGCATGCTCGGAGTACACGTCCTGGTAATCCGTCTGCCCCAGCGGCCTTGTGAATGTTGACCTGTTTAAAGGTCTTACATCGGCTGCAGTGAGCGTGAACACACAATCATCCGGACCAGTTGATGCTCTCATGCATGTTTCAATGTTACATGCCTCAAAGCGAGCAATTCCTTGCTAGTTAGTACAGGGTCTATGTCAGGTTAACTGCGGACTTTGATTGGTTATCTGACTGGAACCAGGGTTTCACATGTACAGGTACCTGAGGAAATCTATCCTCAAATTGATTATCCCGCTCCTGCTTCTCACTTTACACAGTGGATTTCTTACATTTGAAGCAGAAAATGTAGGGACTTGTAAACCAGATGCACTCTCATGATATCCAGCACCTTCTCTCTCTCTAGTACTGTATGTCTATCATCATCATCCATCATCATCATCACACACACACATTGATATCCCATAAAAGCCTCTAACTGTAATGAGGTGGAGTGGTTCTGTGCCCGCCGGAGTTTGGAACAGCTGTAGGAGAACTGGCCGGTCACCCAGAGACTGCTGGGTAAAGGAGCCCTGAGGAAGAGCTCTCATTATCCCTTTTATGGAGGCATTTTAAGACCTTTGGCAAAACAGTTGATGCTTCAGCTCTGGCGCATTCTAGTCCCAAACATCTTTGTCCAAACTGTCTCTATTCCAGTTCTTAGTGTTGTTCTAAGTGTGTTAAGGAGTTTCTAGCAAATCTGCACTCACTACAGCTGGATGTGGTACTGTACTTGCTAATGAACTTCATCTGCTACATATTATCCAAGACAGTGATGAATAAGCAAGCAGTTCCCATACCCAATTTCTGTCTCAGACACAGGTTTGAGTCAAAATAACAGATGCATAACTTATGCATGTGTCTGTTTAATCTTCCTGGTGATATTTGCCGAGCTCAATTATAACACCCCCTGGATTTACACGTACACACAAACACACTTTAGGTTGGAGAGGCTGGAGCAGAGGGCAGCCGCAGTGCCCGATTAGCAGTTTAGGGGCTTTTAAGTTCCTTGCTCAAGGGAACATCAATGGTAGGTGGCACCTGAAGTATTGATGCCAGCAACCCTCTGGTTGCAAGACTTACTCCCTGCCATCAGCCACGCTGACGAAGCATCGGTGTCGGATTCATGCAAATGAGAGAAGACATGGATTGTCTTCCTCCTTTGTGGATTTCAGCAGGTCTCTTCTTCTGCCTGGTGTGCTTACTGTAAAGAGCCAAGGTAAAGCAGACAATCTGACAGGATTTGAAAGCAGTAGCATGTCAGGGTCCGCCGTTCCAGCGATTTAAGTGTCATGCATTCAATTTGTCTCTCAGATTATATTATTTTTGCCTGAGGGAGTGAGTGAAAAAAAAATATCCCCTCTTTCTCTCTCTCTCATCCATTTTTCCTTTCAGCACACCAGTCCATCAACTGCACTGGCTTACACACCAGAATATGTTATTTGGAAATATACACATACTGTTTATCTACCCACCGGCGTGAGAACAGTCCTTATAAGATATCCACTTTTGTGCTATTGAAATTAATATCTTCCCAGTTTAATGCCTGCCAGCAGTTTTCCTAAATCCATGGTAACTACCCCAAAAAGAGTGCCATTGCTCAGTTTCTTATCAAGTATCTCATTTCCCTGTATCACACTTATTTTGATAAACGGTTGTAGCGGAAGGGTCGTTAAGTGTACATGATTTATCAGTGTCTCTCACAGGCTGCTGATTCGCTGACTCTGCTGCCTGTCCACTGATGCTGGGGATTAATGGAACATGGAAACTATTTTCCTCATTTCCTTCTAAGATGTAGCTGATGGACACATTTGAATGGTGCTGTCTTCACAGAAACCAACTGCTTGACTATCTCTAGCTATTCGATGTAGCCTTGGTTTATGGAGCAGCTTGCATTCTCCCAACACTCAGGCCACATTACTATGTGGGTGTGACTTAAAGACATGCTCTGCAACTTTGGCGACGACTAAGTCTTTTTTTAAACCTCTTGTTTAGGGCTGAATGTGACAATGTGTAGTTCATACATGCATAACCTATGAGCAGAACTACTGTTTTACCTAAATTAGCCACACAATCCCAATTTGTTTGAAAGCGACTGTTTTTCTGGAAACTGTGCTGTGCCCTTTTCCCTACATTTTCCCCTACGTGGGCCAGCCCCTTAGCAATTCAAGTTCTAGCCAATGAGCTTCAGCCCCTCGCCATTTGAGTGTCAGCTAGCAAGATTCAAAGCAAGAGAGTGCAATATCCGCCATTTTCGCAACCACTTTTGGCTCGTGAGCGCTACTTTCAGAACTACTGGATAGCAATTAAACAAAAGAGCCGGAGAATGTCTTTCAATCGAGTTTATAGTAGTAATAACACATGTAGTGCTTTTCATTACTGTGTTATCACATAGATCTACGTAGGCAAAGATAATAAATTTTAAAAATACAATAAAAATATACATTTAGAATCAAGGCAGGAAATAGCAGTAGTAGGCTAGGTGCTAAAAGGACTTTCCAGGTTAGGACTATAAGAAAGACAGTCTGTAGAAATGTGTTTTTAAGGCCCATATTAAACATTCTGATTGCACTGTTCAGATAAGGCTGCAGGAGGGCATGCGTTTTAAGGTGGTTGATGGTTGAGAACAGGATTCTGAGGTTAGCCTCGTTGTTCAAATCAAATCAAATGTATTTATATAGCCCTTCGTACATCAGCTGATATCTCAAAGTGCTGTACAGAAACCCAGCCTAAAACCCCAAACAGCAAGCAATGCAGGTGTAGAAGCACGGTGGCTAGGAAAAACTCCCTAGAAAGGCCAAAACCTAGGAAGAAACCTAGAGAGGAACCAGGCTATGTGGGGTGGCCAGTCCTCTTCTGGCTGTGCCGGGTGGAGATTATAACAGAACGTGGCCAAGATGTTCAAATGTTCATAAATGACCAGCATGGTCGAATAATAATAAGGCAGAACAGTTGAAACTGGAGCAGCAGCACGGCCAGGTGGACTGGGGACAGCAAGGAGTCATCATGTCAGGTAGTCCTGAGGCATGGTCCTAGGGCTCAGGTCCTCCGAAAGAGAGAATTAGAGAGAGCACACTTAAATTCACACAGGACACCGAATAGGACAGGAGAAGTACTCCAGATATAACAAACTGACCCCAGCCCCCCGACACATAAACTACTGCAGCATAAATACTGGAGGCTGAGACAGGAGGGGTCGTTCATGGTTGACAGGTTGTTGTCAATCATGGTGGCGTAGAAGGCTGATCGTGCTGCTTTTAGGGCAGCAAAATAGCTTGCTTTGGTGGTCTTTGTAGGCCAGTAGATGGGTCGTGAAGCCGTCCTTCCTCCCAACGTTTCTCAAGCTTAAGGTCATGAGGCTTCGTTCTGCGCAGTTCATCAGTGAACCAGGGTGAAGAGTGTTGGAAAGTTACGGGAGCAATGATGTTCAAGGTATTACTCAGAGTGCTGTTGTACAGGTTGACCATGTCGTCGAGGGTCGCGAACTTGCATCAGACTCAAAAGTGGGCTGGATGTGTTAAGTTTCCTTAAATTGCAGAATTGAATGGCCCCCATTGGGCACTGGAGAGAGTGGGAGCATTCAGACCGTGTCACAGACTTGTGGTCAGATATACCAAGTTCGAGGACATCCCAAGTCAGAGGCAGGGACATCTCCAGTGATAATGTATTGTGTGTTGACGGTTGTGGGTGGGGAACATTTACATGTTGCACATGATTTAGACTGCAAGTTGAGGAAGTCAGCCGCCATAGAGCACTTGGGTGAGTCAACATGGATTTTAAAGTCACCCAAAATGATAGTGTTGGAGAGGGTGGAGCATACAGAGGTTAATAGTTCACAGAACTCAGGAATTTAAAAAAAAAACTGTGCTTGTCTGGAGGGGATTGGGGGCTGTAAACAAGGATAACAAGTGAGAGGATTTGGTTGTTTACATTTAAAAGCAAGGCACTCAGACTGAAAATCAGCAACAGTCTGTGGGTTTTAAATAAAGCACTCTTTATAAAACAGTACGGTCTCCACCACGGCCGTGGCTGTGTGCCTTTTCAATGTATTTATATCCAGGCGGCGCTGAAGCATTTACATAGTGAAAGTCCCCCCCTCTTTGTGCCATTTTTCAGTGATGCAGATTATGTCAAAATCATTGTCCGAGATCGTCACACAAAAGAGGCGACTTGTTAAGGATTGAAGATTGTAGAGTGCATGACGTCTGAAAACATTGGTGGAAACACTTTCATTGCATTTTGGTTGGTCCTCTGCCCTCTGTATGTATGGACTGTATTGGCTTTGGGAGTGGGTGATGTAGTTTGCCTGAGGGTCAGCCTGCAGAAATGGCCCTTTATCACCTAACTCCGATACTCTCATTGTGAATGCATACAATAGACTTTAGTTTGTTAATTAGTCTCCCACCGCCTCGTCGTCCTCACCATGTTGTCCGTAGGAGCCCGTATTGAAAGAGGCTGTTCTTCTGAGGATTTCTTCTGTATAGTAAATGAAGGTTGCTGCCATTTCAGAATCTTTTCATCCAGCCTTCGGTCGAGAAGATGAGGATCTAGAAAGATCTAGTTAGGCTGGTATTTGAATCCAAACCTATGCAGGTTCTAGCCAAATATGTTAACTAATTTAACGTTGATGATAAAAAAAAAATAACGAGGTTCTTATGTTCTATACTTGATAAGCTATCAAAAAAAACGAAATGCTTCTCTTTAATTACTTGTTACTTTTATCTCTTATTCTTATCCATATTTTTTTGAAACCTCATTGTTGGTTAGGCGCTCGTAAGTAAGCATGTCACTAAGGTCTACACCTGTTTTATTCGGCGCATGTGTCTAATAACATTTTGATTTGATTTGTTAAAAACAATGCGCTTAAACACTTAACAAATAATGATGGTTCATTTTGCAGGATTAACATACCAAGGCTACCTCTAGGTGCCATGGCAACCATGGAACTCCAGTGCCATTCTGTCTCTGCTTCATAAGATTTAATCCAATCCTGCTGGACAGGAATGTTTTCGAGATGAATTTGAAGGTCTTCAGGTTATTTTATGGTTCAACACCAATTGAACAGACACTTATTGGTAAGATTCTCAGACCAGAGCAGTATTATGAAAACGATCTCAACTGTTCCACTGCAATTATTTCAATTGTATTTATACTCTACCCCGAAGATAGCCGGAGTGCATGCCCTGAATTGATTTTTTTTTATCAGATTAAATCATAATTGTGGATGCATCCAGGTCTGACAACCTCCCTCAGTCAACATGAGGGACTACAGATTTGTCATCTTAATGCTGGGGACCATTGTGAGGAATCTGCTTGTACTGTACATCCTTTTTTGATTGGTTTGAAATACTGAAATACTTGGTTTGAAAGCTTTAGCATATCCTGCTGTATAGGTCTGACATGACGAGTGGAACATTATAACTTAACGTTTTTAGTTCTCTGATTTAACATTGAAACATGAGCAACAACATGACAGTAATGACTCATTGTACAAGGTCCCTCTCTCTTTCCTTCTCTTTGTTTCTTTCTCTCCCTCTCTCTCTACTTCATCTCTCCCCTCTAGAGATGCCCAGTCAGACGGAGACGGCCCCGCTGAGCACAGTGAGCCCATATTTGCTGTCAACAACAATCGAGGCAGTGGTACCGGTGGGAGCCGCGATGGAGAGCGACCAGGGTGAGAATTGGCTGGGGCAGGCCTTTGAGGATGGTGTGTGTGAGAACACTAGTTAGGCATATGTGGCTTTCAGAGAAGGGGGATGTGCAAGTAGATTTAATTTTTTTCTTCAATGGCGATATGAAAGTCTTCTGTCTAGCAGGCATTCTCTGAACTGTGTTTACACGCTAGTTCTGTGTGTTGACATTGGACTCTCCCCTTTTGCTCACAACAATACCTTTATTTTCAACAAAATGCAATGACAACGCTAGTCTCATACACACACACTTACATCCATGTGGCCTTTATCAACATGTGCCACGTGGCTGTGTTTTGCAGGAGCAGCAGGGCCCCCTTGAGGTCTGAAAGGGACATGAGACTTATGAACGCCATCGGTCTCCAGCCCCGTCATCCTACCCCCGTTGTGACCTCACAAGGCACACAGACACCCGTCCTACGTCTTCAGAATGCCGAAACACAGACTGATCAAGAGCCACAGGTTCCCAGTACCTCCCGGGCCTCCCAAGCAACAAACAGTACATCTACCTATATCTATACCCATCTCGCTCTCCCCCCAATCCCTCCAGTATTTACCCTCTCTACTAGATCTACAATACCTTTGGAAAGTATTCAGACCCTTTGACTTTATACACATTTTGTTACTTTACAGACTTACTCTAAAATGGATTAAATAAATAAAAATCCTTAGCAATCTACACACATTATTACTCCATAATGAAGAAGTCAAAACAGGCTTTTCAAATGTTTTGCTAATTTATACAAATAGAAAAAACAGAAATACTTTATTTACGTAAGTATTCAGACTCTTTGCTATGAGATGTGAAATTGAGCTCAGGTGCACCCTTTTTCCATTGATCATCCTTGAGATGTTTCTACAACTTGGAGTCCACCTGTGGTAAATTCAATTGATTGGACATGATTTAGAAAGGTCCACACCTGTCTATATCAGGTCGAATGGTTGGCAGTGCATGTCAGAGCAAAAACCAAACCAAGAGGTTGAAGGAGTAGAGCTCCGAGACAGGATTGTATCTAGGCATAGATCTGGGGAAGGGTACCAAAAAAATGTATGCAGCGTTGAAGGTCCCTAAAAACACAGTGGCCTCCATCATTCTTAAATGGAAGAAGTTTGGAACCACCAAGACTCTTCAAAAGAGCTGGTCACCTGGCCAAACTGAGCAATTGGGGGAGTAGGGCCTTGGTCAGGGAGGTGACCAAGAACCCGATGGTCACTCAGACAGCGCTCTAGAGTTCTTCTTTGGAGATGGGAGAACCTTCCAGAAGGACAACCATCTCTGCAGCACTCCACCAATCAGGCCTTTATGGTAGAGTGGCCAGACGGAAGCCACCCCTCAGTAAAAGGCACATGACAGCCCGCTTGGAGTTTGCCAAAAGGCACCTAAAGACTCTCAGACCATGAGAAACAACATTCTCTGGTCTAATGAAACCAAGATTGAACTCTTTGGCCTGAATGCCAAGCATCACGTCTGGAGGAATCCTGGCACCATCTCTACTGTGAAGTATGGTGGTGGCAAGCGTCATGCTGTGGGGATGTGTTTCAGCGGCAGGGACTGGGAGACTAGTCAGATTTGAGGCAAAGATGAACGGAGCAAAGTACAGAGAGATCCATGATGAAAACTTGCTCCAGAGTGCACAGGACCTCAGACTCGGGTGAAGGTTCAACTTCCTACAGGTCTACGACCCTAAGCGCACAGCCAAGACAACGCAGGAGTGGCTTCGTGACAAGTCTCTGAATGTTCTTGAGTGGCCCAGCCAGAGCCCAAACTTGATCCCCATCAGACATCTCTGGAAATAGCTGTGCAGCGACGCTCCCCATCCAACCTGACAGAGCTTGAGAGGATCTGCAGAGAAGATGTGGTGTGCCAAGCTTGTAGCGTCATAACCAAGAGGTCTCGAGGCTGTAATCGCTGCCAAAGGTGCTTTAACAAAGTACTGAATAATGTGTCTGAATACTTATGTAAATGTGATATTTCAGTTTTTTATTTTAAATGAATTAGCAAAAAAATCTAAAAACCTCTTTTTGCTTTGTCATTATGGGGTATTGTGGGTGGGTGGATTGAGGAAAATGTTTAGAATAAGGCTGTAACCTAATAAAATGTGGAAAAAGTCAAGGGGTCTGAATACTTTCCGAAGGCAGTGTACATCGTTTTCATAATACTGAGCTGTTCAACTATGTAATGTCTTAACGGGTAAGTCTGGTTAAATCGCCATCAAATTAATCCCAGAACTATTTAATATTCTAAACACAATATGCAGAGAGCCCAAGGCTCCCCTCAGGTATATTGTAAGGACTTTCACAAATGAGTAATTGACAAATTTTCAGGATGATACTTTCATTAATTGAGCGAGTGAACCGTGGAAATCGGATTCCATTTTACTGCACAACACAACAGTACTTCTACAATGGCTGTTTTTTTTTCATTAATGGGGAATTTGTTCCTTGTTGCTGTCAGGAAATACAACCTGGCAAATTAGTAGCGTCATAATTTAATTAACTTTTTATGGAATCCTTTTCATTTGGCATTTAAGACTAATTGCAATCAGTGAACAACCTCCTTGACCTCATTCCATACAGAGCTAGTTAGAGGTACATTTAGTTAGAGGTACATTTCACAATTTTTCAACTTCATATTCATAATCTCCAGCACCACCCCAACATCAACACACTGTATGTGAAAGTGGCGTTTCTATATTTTGGGGTCAAAAAAGATAGAGGAAGATGGTGTGTTTCCAATGACATCATCGCCCAATTAGTAGGCAACGCCTTCTCATAATTGGTTAAATTCACATGATGCACATCAATGATGTCATTGGAAATACGTATACTTCCTCTCTTTACTACAAAACAGAAACGCTGCATTTTCACACATGATGGGGTGGTGGTGGAGATAATCAATGTGAAGTAAAGAAAAAAAAAGAGGTGAAATTGCCCTTTTTAAGACACCAACCTCTTAATTGCCCTTGGTTCCTAAGTCAGGTGAAGTGGATCATTACTTGTCTGTTGTCCCAGTGGTAATATAGCAATACCAATTACCCCCCATCTCTGCATTAACTGTCTTAGTAACAGATCACAGAAATAGATGTTGTGATATTGGGTCTCGTCCAAAACCCGTCTCTTGGGGCACTGAAATATAATTTTCATTACTGTATCTTCATGTTTCCCAGTGGCACATCTGGGAACGTGAGTGCTATCAGAGAAAATAAGACCTGCATAGTACACTTTTGTGTCTCTGGGCTTTATAAGGTTCTATCTAAAGGGGTTTAGACTCAATTTCATAAAGTCAATATCCACAAACAGAGCACCAGAGTCCATTTTGGCTCAGCTGGAATGTTGTACACAATACATTATGTTGCGAGAGCATTAGCACAACTCCATTATACTAATTACAAATGAATGATTGAAACAATAAACACCTGGCGAGAAATCGAAAACGGGCTCTCATGCCCAGCCTTTGCAATCAAGGCCCTTTCACCTTTCATCCAATCGGATCCAGCACTTACCATTTATCTCTGTTTCTACTCCCCTATTGTTGTTGTTAATGTACCAATGGCTGGTATAATGATTATATAGCATAGCAAGGGGATAGAGAGACACTGTGCTGTATGTAGGAGTGTACTAACTGTACCTCACTTGACCTCACTGACCGTGTGTGTGTGTGTTCATTCTGCCATGGTCCTCGTCATACAGGTTGAGCTATGAGAGGATTCTCTGACAGGTGTCCAGGAGTTAGATGGTAATAAAGGTTGATTGCTTTGACTCCAACCCGCCGCCCTTCAAAAGTTGACTGCTCAGACTCCACATTTCTCCAGTGAAAATGTGCCTATTTCTTGAAGACTTTAATATTTTTTTACCTTTATTTAACCTTTTGTTTAACTAGGCATGTCAGTTAAGAATTCTTATTTACAATGACGGCCTACCCCCAGCCAAACCTTGACGACGGTGGGCCAATTGTGTGCCGCCCTATTGGACTCCCAATCACGGCCGGATGTGATACAGCCTGGATTCGAACCAGGGACTGACCTCTTGCACTGAGTTGCATGCAGTGCCTTAGACCGCTGCGCCACTCGGAAGCCCAAATATATATATATATAAGAAACACTGAAGAAGGTGAAACACTAAGAGATCTACTTCCTTACTCAAACCTGAAGTTAGGTTTCATAATATCTAATATTATCTGATATATAAATTCAGCAAAAAAAGAAACGTCCGCTCACTGTCAACTGTTTTATTTTCAGCAAATGTAACATGTGTAAATATTTGTATGAACATAAGATTCAACAACTGAGACATAAACTGAAATAAGTTCCACAGACATGTGACTAACAGAAATTTAATCATGTGTCCCTGAACAAAGGGGGGGGGGGGGGGGGGCAAAATAAAAAGTAACAGTCAGTATCTGGTGTGGCCACCAGCTGCATTAAGTACAGCAGTGCATCTCCTCATGGACCGCACCAGATTTGCAATTTCTTGCTGTGAGATGTTACCCCACTCTTCCACCAAGGCACCTGCAAGTTCCTATACATTTCTGGGGGGAATGGCCCTAGCCCTCACCCTCCGATCCAACAGGTCCCAGACGTGCTCAATGGGATTGAGATCCGGGCTCTTCGCTGGCCATGGCAGAACACTGACATTCCTGTCTTGCAGGAAATCACGCACAGAACGAGCAGTATGGCTGGTGGCATTTTCATGTCAGGATGAGCCTGCAGGAAGGGTACCACATGAGGGAGGAGGATGTCTTCCCTGTAACGCACAGAGATTGCCTGCAATGACAACAAGCTCACTCCGATGATTGCTTTGACACACTGCCCCAGACCATGACTGACCCTCCGCCTCCAAATCGATCCCGCTCCAGAGTACAGGCCTGGGTGTAACGCTCATTCCATCAATGATACATTCGAATCCGACAATCACCCCTGGTGAGACAGAACCGCGACTCGTCAGTGAAGAGTACTTTTTGCCAGTCCTGTCTGGTCCAGCGGCGTTTGGTTTTTGTGCCCATAGGCGATGTTGTTGGCGTTGATGTCTGGTGAGGACCTGCCTTACAACAGACCTACAAGCCCTCAGTCCAGCCTCTCGCGGACAGTCTGAGCACTGATGGAAGGACTGTTCGTTCCTGGTGTAACTCGGTCAGTTGTTGTTGCCATCCTGTACCTGTGATGTTCGGCTGTACTGATCCTGTGCAGCAGTTGTTACACGTGGTCTGCCACTACGAGGACGATCATCTGTCCGTCCTGTCTCCCTGTAGCACTGTCTTAGGCGTCTCACAGTACAGACATCTGCAGTCCTCATGCCTCCTTGCAGCATGCTTAAGGCACGTTCACGTAGATGATCAGGGACCCTGGGCATCTTTATTTTGGTGTTTTTCAGAGTCAGTAGAAAGGCCTCTTTAGTGTCCTAAGTTTTCATAACTGTGACCTTAATTGCCTACCGTCTGTAAGCTGTTAGTGTTTTAACAACCGTTCCACAGGTGCATGTTCATTAATTGTTTATGGTTCATTGAACAAGCATATGAAACAGTTGTTAAACCCTTTACAATGAAAATCTGTGAAGTTATTTGGATTTTTCTGAATTATCTTTGAAAGACAGGGTCCTGAAAAAGGGACGTTTCTTTTTTGCTGAGTTTATTATCCAAGCAGTTTTCAGAATGGTAGATGGACGTATTGTATGCAAGTTGTGTATTTGCCTATTTTCCCCTAAAATGATGGCGGTACAAAACACCACTATCAGGATGCCTAATATTACTCATCACATAGAAAAGGCTTTTAATGATTAAAACCTGAATTTATTCATCATAATAATATTGCTGTGGGTGGAAAATAACTAGGTCAAAATCATTACATCATAAATAGTCCCCAACAAATGGACAACTTTGCAATTGCATTTGCGCTGTTATACAATGAGCCTGGTGCAAAGGGAAGTTTATATTTACGTATCATTCGGATCTGAATCATCCATCCTCATACTGTGGGCTGGCTGGTTTGACTAATCGGCATCTCCATGGCTGTGATGCCTTAAGTGACTCTTCAGCCGCCCTCTCCAGCGCATGGCTGATGGAGTGTTGCCGTTGGGAGAGAGAGAGCAGGCATTGGGGACGCGCCTCCGCACATCGCATTTAATTCGTAACGGCACACTCCTCAGGCCCAACTCTTGTTCAGCAAGTTGTATTCAAGCATTGCTCGACGTGTTCATTTGAAATGGATTAGCAGCACTGTTGTGAGAAGATGATCGCATGTTATGATTATAGAGTCACTACACACCTACAGTATTTATGCCTTGGCAGTCGAGCCTTTGTACTTCAAATAACACCTGGCTCAAAGAACACTCGGCATGACTCTTGCCTAGTGTCTTACTTTCACTTTTGTGTAAGGCCTAATGTGTCATTTTAGTTAAGTAATTCTGATTTAGCGTATTCCCGAAAGCCCGCTGTATTGAAGGATCCCCAAAAAAGAATCCAACCAGCACCTCTGTTACACCCACCCACCTGGCAAAGTGACTTTAGCCAATCTTCTGTTTAAGTTGAGTCCCCTCCAGCCAGCCAGACACCCTACGTTTTGTGTAGAGGAGAGTGTTAAATACAAGGTGACACTTCCCACATGCTTTCATTAAGGCAGCGACACACCTCGGAGAGCCCTAATGTCCCGCTGGGGTCATGTAAATCAGCCGCCCTCAATCTGGCAGGACAGTGATAAAGCTAAAGCACCTGAGTTGCGTTATTAGGCCAAGTTATAATTGATCCCCCGGGGAGAGAGAGAGGAGAGCCAGAGACACTATAGGAAATGCTCAGCGCTTGTCCTCCTGATGTACCTATAGAGGCCGTGTCGTTGCGGAGGCGACTTTCCCTCAACACCTTCGGTATTTATGGGCCACGCTTGGGAGATGACACAGGGCAGAGCAATAAAGGAGACGCTCTCTTACTCCACGTAAAGATGATTTAAATGGAGCCTCCCGCTGTTCGATGGGGATATGGAGAATAGACTAGATATTTGACTAATCAACAGTAGCAATAGAGGACGCCCAGGACTTAGCATTTACTATCAGGGTCCTCAAGAAACCCCTCCAGTTTAATGACTGGAAACTTTGTTTATAGAAAAGCTTGTAATAATTACACAGGTTATACATGTGTGGGGTTAGGAATTTTACATTTTTATGGTTTGAATGAGAATCATCTTAGATCTGAAACTTCCCCGTACAGTTTTTGTAATGTACATGGTTTATTTCTTTGTGGTTAACCAACCAAGGCTTGTCTGTCATCTACTTATTAAGAGGAAGCGTCATTAAGATATATGGGTGGAGATATATGTGGGAAAACCTCCACTCTAAAAAGGTTCTGCAGTTCAGTGTGCAGGTGGACAGGTGACTGACACAGAGAGTGCTACTCTCACAGCCTCTGGCCTTGTGGTGTCAAACAGTCAGATAGAATGCCACCCACTGACAGGTCTTATATCCAATTCCCTGATGCCATACGAGTTTCAGTATAATCCCCTAGCCTTGTCAGTCTCTGGTTTGATTGGATCTAGAGGTGAAAATAGTCATGCCAATATTCACCTTTTGATGTCACAATCAGATATCCATTATTTTGGTGGTGTGAGAATACATTTTACTAGTCCAATTTTACATGTGATGGACGTTGTAGCATTTTATTTTACACACTCCTCGCCCACTCTCCTCACCGGGAGACGGGCAGCCACCCAATGCAGGCTTTCATCTCTCCACCTCGCAGATGGAGCAACAAAATACTGCACTAATCCGATTCCTCTCCCCCTCACTGAGGCTAAGCATTTCTTTAGGAAGCATGTTTGAGGGATATGGTTCAACATAGAACAGGTTTCTCCTAAATTCTATTTACTCAGAGTAAATCTATATTTCTACAAATATATCATTGTACAGAGTACTACACTCAGTACCGATCTCCAGTATCTCTTTGAGGTATGTTTTTTTTGGTACAGATCACCTTGAAGAATTCCCTTAATTCACAATGAGCTTGTATTTGGAGGATTTTAATGAGTTTGAGTGTTTACCTGGGTCAACAGTTGTAATCTGACTGGATGTAGTTTTACTCTTACATAATGAACATAAGATTCTGTTGGTGTCACCAAGTCACGCATGTTTTCTGAAGTACACTGCTCAAAAAAATAAAGGGAACACTAAAATAACACATCCTAGATCTGAATGAATGAAATATTCTTATTAAATACTTTTTTCTTTACATAGTTGAATGTGCTGACAACAAAATCACACAAAAATGAAAATCAAATTTATCAACCCATGGAGGTCTGGATTTGGAGTCACACTCAAAATTAAAGTGGAAAACCACACTACAGGCTCATCCAACTTTGATGTAATGTCCTTACAACAAGCCAAAATGAGTCTCAGTAGTGTGTGTGGCCTCCACGTGCCTGTATGACCTCCCTACAATGCCTGGGCATGCTCCTGATGAGGTGGCGGATGGTCTCCTGAGGGATCTCCTCCCAGACCTGGACTAAAGCATCCACCAACTCCTGGACAGTCTGTGGTGCAACGTGGCGTGGTGGATGGTGCGAGACATGATGTCCCAGATGTGCTCAATTGGATTCAGGTCTGGGGAACGGGCGGGCCAGTCCATAGCATCAATGCCTTCCTCTTGCAGGAACTGCTGACACACTCCAGCCACATGAGGTCTAGCATTGTCTTGCATTAGGAGGAACCCAGGGCCAACCGCACCAGCATATGGTCTCACAAGGGGTCTGAGGATCTCATCTCGGTACCCATCTGGGCTGCAGGCCCAGATGGCATCCCCAGCCGCGCCCTCAGAGCATGCGCAGACCAGCTGGCCGGTGTGTTTACGGACATATTCAATCAATCCCTATACCAGTCTGCTGTTCCCACATGCTTCAAGAGGGCCACCATTGTTCCTGTTCCCAAGAAAGCTAAGGTAACTGAGCTAAATGACTACCGCCCCGTAGCACTCACATCCGTCATCATGAAGTGCTTTGAGAGACTAGTCAAGGACCATATCACCTCCACCCTACCTGACACCCTAGACCCACTCCAATTTGCTTACCGCCCAAATAGGTCCACAGACGATGCAATCTCAACCACACTGCACACTGCCCTAACCCATCTGGACAAGAGGAATACCTATGTGAGAATGCTGTTCATCGACTACAGCTCGGCATTCAACACCATAGTACCCTCCAAGCTCGTCATCAAGCTCGAGACCCTGGGTCTCGACCCCGCCCTGTGCAACTGGGTACTGGACTTCCTGACGGGCCGCCCCCAGGTGGTGAGGGTAGGCAACAACATCTCCTCCCCGCTGATCCTCAACACTGGGGCCCCACAAGGTTGCGTTCTGAGCCCTCTCCTGTACTCCCTGTTCACCCACGACTGCGTGGCCACGCACGCCTCCAACTCAATCATCAAGTTTGCGGACGACACAACAGTGGTAGGCTTGATTACCAACAACGATGAGACGGCCTACAGGGAGGAGGTGAGGGCCCTCGGAGTGTGGTGTCAGGAAAACAACCTCACACTCAACGTCAACAAAACTAAGGAGATGATTGTGGACTTCAGGAAACAGCAGAGGGAACACCCCCCTATCCACATCGATGGAACAGTAGTGGAGAGGGTAGCAAGTTTTAAGTTCCTCGGCATACACATCACAGACAAACTGAATTGGTCCACTCACACAGACAGCATCGTGAAGAAGGCGCAGCAGCGCCTCTTCAACCTCAGGAGGCTGAAGGAATTCGGCTTGTCAACAAAAGCACTCACAAACTTCTACAGATGCACAATCGAGAGCATCCTGGCGGGCTGTATCACCGCCTGGTATGGCAACTGCACCACCCTCAACCGTAAGGCTCTCCAGAGGGTAGTGAGGTCTGCACAACGCATCACCGGGGGCAAACTACCTGCCCTCCAGGACACCTACACCACCCGATGTCACAGGAAGGCCATAAAGATCATCAAGGACATCAACCACCCGAGCCACTGCCTGTTCACCCCGCTATCATCCAGAAGGCGAGGTCAGTACAGGTGCATCAAAGCTGGGACCGAGAGACTGAAAAACAGCTTCTATCTCAAGGCCATCAGACTGTTAAACAGCCACCACTAACACTGAGTGGCTGCTGCCAACACACTGACACTGACTCAACTCCAGCCACTTTAATAATGGGAATTGATGGGAAATGATGTAAATATATCACTAGCCACTTTAAACAATGCTACCTTATATAAATGTTACTTACCCTACATTATTCATCTCATATGCATACGTATATACTGTACTCTATATCATCGACGGTATCCTTATGTAATACATGTATCACTAGCCACTTTATACTATACTATGCCACTTTGTTTACATACTCATCTCATTTGTACATACTGTACCCGATACCATCTACTGTATCTTGCCTATGCTGCTCTGTACCATCACTCATTCATATATCCTTATGTACATATTCTTTATCCCCTTACACTGTGTACAAGACAGTAGTTTTGGAATTGTTAGTTAGATTACTTGTTATTACTGCATTGTCGGAACTAGAAGCACAAGCATTTCGCTACACTCGCATTAACATCTGCTAACCATGTGTATGTGACAAATAAAATTTGATTTGATTTGATTTAATGGCAGTCAGGCTACCTCTGACGAGCACATGGCGGGCTGTGCGGCCCCCCAAAGAAATGTCACCCCACACCATGACTGACCCACCGCCAATCCGGTCATGCTGGAGGATGTTGCAGGCAACAGAACGTTCTCCACGGCGTCTCCAGACTCTGTCACGTCTGTCACGTGCTCAGTGTGAACCTGCTTTCATCTGTGAAGAGCACCGGGTGCCAGTGGCTGGGTGCCAGGGGCTGTAAGCACAACCCCCACCTGTGGACGTCGGGCCCTCATACCACGCTCATAGAGTCTGTTTCTGACTGTTTGAGCAGACACATGCACATTGTGGCCTGCTGGAGGTCATTTTGCAGGGCTGTGGCAGTGCTCCTCCTGCTCCTCCTTGCACAAAGGCGGAAGTAGCGTTCCTGCTGCTGGGTTGTTGCCCTCCTACGGCCTCCTCCACGTCTCCTGATATACTGGCCTGTACCCTGGTAGCGCCTCCATGCTCTGGACACACGCTGACAGACACAGCAAACCTTCTTGCCACAGCTCGCATTGATGTGCCATCCTGGATGAGCTGCACTTCCTGAGCCACTTGTGTGGGTTGTAGACTCCGTCTCATGCTACCACTAGAGTGAAAGCACCGCCAGCATTTAAAAGTAACCAAAACATCAGCCAGGAAGCATAGGAACTGAAAAGTGGTCTGTGGTCACCACCTGCAGAACCACTCCTTTATTGGGGGTGTCTTGCTAATTGCCTATAATTTCCACCTGTTGTCTATTCCATTTGCACAACAGCATGTGAAATGTATTGTCAATCAGTGTTGCTTCCTAAGTGGACAGTTTGATTTCACAGAAGTCTGATTGACTTGGAGTTACATTGTGTTGTTTAAGTGTTCCCTTTATTTTTTTGAGAAGTGTATATAAAATTGAAATAGATGCATCTTCTCTCCCGGCGAACAAGGTCTCAACACGTGCTGTGTTTTATTTTCTTCCTCTCCAAGTCGGTGGACACATAAGGGACCTTCATCCAGGCAGCAGCACAGATATGGTGCCTGAGACGCCCCCGCACACACTGCAGGATGATGGCGAGTCAGCCGAGGCCTTCACAGAGGCCAGCACCACCTTGGCTAACCCAGGTAAACTCATCCGGTCGTCCTCCTCCACACCTGATTCTCAGTGGAAATAGACTCATCTCAATTTGACTGGCATTTTTGTGGGATCATTTATATGCCACAAAATAGTGTTAAAAGTCAAGACAACCTTTGCCTGAGAGCAAAATAGCTGACAAATAGGAGACATAATGTAGCTCCAGGTAAGCCAAAGAAAACCCGCATCATGAGTTCTTCTCAGTTCTATATCTATGATCACAACACCATTCCACCACCACCATCATTAGCAAGACCATTCAGTCCACGGGAGTGGTTGACTGTGATAAATGAGTTTGGTCCTCGTCTGAGGAGATGATCAGTAGTCACTGTCTCCTTATCTCTGGGTTGGAGGAAATGGGGGGGGGGGGGGGGCGCCTTCCTCATATTCCCCCCTTCATTAATGGCCTCTCCCTTGTAGGGGCAGCAGAGCATTATTATGGCTGGGATTATTACAGCCTTGTGGTCGACGTGCGCACACACGTGTATGACAATTTGTGGTCTATAGACCACAAGTTATCGTAATTTGTGTATTGAATACAGTAGCCATAAACTGTGGAGTGGATGTGACTGTTGCCAGCAAACATGGTGTGAAAAATAAAGGTGGTGATTATGATATTGTACATAGTAAGCAGTAGCTCTTTTTGAATGTTTTTCCAATGTACAGTAGTAGCCTCATCCATAAGAATAATATAACTGCCAGGGCCACTGTCCTGCTGGCACACCCAGTGGTATTCTGCTGATTAACGGTATAATACCGTTGTTCATAAACTTTTATGGTTGCTTGGAGCCGAAATTCAAATGAAGAACAACATACATACAGCCTGTTTTTACTCCTCCAAATTGACACATTTCGTTCTCCAACTATTTAAGTGCCTGACAAACAGATGCAGTTACCTCCTGTTTTCAGCAGAAGGGACAGCCATAAGTACAATAATGTTTTTGTTTTTTTAAAGTACTATGTTCATATCCCGAATGCCCGAAGTTTTAGATGCTTAAGTTGCCGTGTTTCCACCTTTACAGTACTGCCCTTGTTTTTTTCCCCCCTCTGTGGCTTTGTTTTTAACACAAATGACATTATGAATTTCTTTGCGGAGTCCCAGGAGAGTTCGTGACTGACGGATAACACACAGCACTCTGATCTGTCAGTCTGGCTTCTCCATGCATCGCTAGAGGACCGCCTCCTGACTCTCTCATTTTCATTCTCCGCATCACATTAAGTGCGATTGCAAAACATTTAGGCTGTTGACGTTCCCTCAGTAACCTTCATATACATCTTATTTTGCCTGTTAGAGGAATATAAAAAATCTATGTATGGGTATAAACAGCCAATCATGTTGTGGCAAAGCCAAATAAGCAAGTGTACTTGACAGGTAGATGTAACACTGAGTTGCCCCATGTTCATACTTCACTGATGTTACAGTACACAGCTGTCTAGTTTCAAAGGTATATTTGGCTGCACTTCCTCCGAGATGTTGCTTAATATATTTTTTTAGGCTCGTGAAATAGTATTTGATTTCCTTTCAGTAGGTGATTGGGATAAGTTGAACTCTACAGCAACTGCCTGGGTAATATGATTACAGTATGTGGTATTATAGCAGGAGCTGGATGCTAGAGCAGACTGGTAATGCTGTTTTAGGACTGGCTTAATCCAGGCTAGTTGGACACTTAAGACATTTAGCCAGCCTTGTAAGTAACTATATTCTTCCCCTGTCAGGTAATGTGGGCTTCATTAGGGCTAGCGCTACGGCTAACGCAGATATCACCGTGCCGTGTCAAATCGCAGAGAAGAGGCCCACTTCGATCACGTCATGCTTGCCACTTTCACCTTCCCTCAAATAGTTTATACTGTCTGGTTACATTTATGGAGTGAGTTTCTCAACCGCCAAGCAGAGGACATGCATCTGTGTAGAAGTGGAAATAGTTTTTGTTTTTCATGTGTGTATTGTAGTTAGGTGCAAACAACATGTTGAGCAAGTAGAACATTGCAAAGTAAATCCAACATTGAGGAAGTGAATGGAACCAAGTGACCAACTACAACCTATTGAAACTGTTCCTACTGTATGTTTTACAAAGCTCTCCTTGTCTTTTCCTCCTCTCCCCAGGGGAATCTCAAGAGCAGGGCAGTGGGGAGGATGCCGTTTCTCGGCTTCGAAGGCTGATCGCCGAGGGTGGTATGACGGCCGTGGTCCAGAGGGAGCAGAGCACCACCATGGCCTCCATGGGTAGCTTCGGTAACAACATCATTGTTAGCCACCGCATCCACCGCGGCTCCCAGACTGGGACAGAGGCTCAGGATGGGGGCAGAGACACTCAGGGCAGGGGTCAGGGTCTTGATGGAGGTGGTTGGACATCCTTCTCTCCGTCCCACCGCGGCACTCTGTCGTTCACAGAGCCCACCTCTCGTATTCTGACCCACCACAGCATGCAGCTGGGCGAGAGCTCAGGCTTCCTGTTAGAGCCCTCTGGGGCCCATAGCCGAACAGTAGCACCTCTCCCCTCCCAGTACATCACAGTCTCTTCTCATCTCAGCCCTCAGGGGCCCATTGGGGTGGAGGAGGGGGCCGATGGGACCCCTATGGACACAGACGATGCGTTTGAGGGTGTGGGACTTGTCGATGATCTAGATCTACACTTGCCCTCTGCTTCCTCCTCCTCTTCTTCAACCCTGTCCCCTGTTGTCTCCCCTCTTGACAACAACTTCAGCGCCAGTTACCATGGAGACCCCTACAGTCGATAGATGGTCATGTGCTTTCCATACCCATCTGATCTCTACCTAGAAGACTCTCCTCCGTCTAGCCTTATTACATTGACTACTGGTTTTTCTGGAGGCTTTCGAATCCCGACATTGAAATTAGGCACTTAAAACTTCATCCCACTCCTCCATTGCCTGTTCAGTTTTCTATCCAATAGTAGGCTGGATGAGACCTACCTTCAACCTAGGATTAGGCTCGGTCTCTTTCTTGGATGTGGTGTTCCTTTGCGTTCCCTGACCACTTTCAGACTTGTTTGTCATTGCCTAATTGAGAGCAAGAATCCAAAGCTACAGTTTGGCCATTCCATTGGAGAGAGGTGGACCTGAATGAATCTTTTACAATCAGGGTTCAGATCGGTGGTTGTCGAATGCCACCTGGGACCAAATTCCATGATCAAATTGCAACGTTCTTGAAAACGTGTTAGGACTCTGCCCCTTGCTCACTATTAGCAAGATGCTGGTATAGTAGAAGCACATTTTATTAACCAATCACATTGGTACAATTTGATTGTGAAACTGGATGATTCTGTCTATAAGTTACATTTATTTTGTGTGTGAGAGAGGATGTTCTATGTCACCCGTGGTAGTTACAAAACGTTTCATTCTAGTCGTCATGGTGGATTAGTGGTTTGCAAAGATGTAGTTGACCCAAGATAACTATGAATATCTTGTACTACATAGGAGAGCAGCATTACATTACAGAGTAGAATTTAGGGAGACCACATCCACAACATGCTATTCCAAATATGAGCGATGTTCATTATTATCGCCGTGCTCTGTTCATGACAAAATAATTCCAGACGTATTATTTTTTTGCTTATTTATGATATCATAATCACCTTCTCATTTAGACTTCTTTTGAAGACTTTGATACTGCCTGACTGATAAACTGCCCGGTTTTGATTTGGAAAGTTCAAATAGCGCACAATGCCGTCAGGAGAACACCTAATTGTTTTTTTGTTTTTTTTTAATTACCCCTTTTTCTCCCCAATTTCGTGGTATCCAATTGTTTTTAGTAGCTACTATCTTGTCTCATCGCTACAACTCCCGTACGGGCTCGGGAGAGACGAAGGTTGAAAGTCATACGTCCTCCAATACACAACCCAACCAAGCTGCACTGCTTCTTAGCACAGCGCGCATCCAACCCGGAATCCATCCCCACCAATTTGTCGGAGGAAACACCGTGCACCTGGCAACCTTGGTTAGGGCACACCGCGCCCGGCCAGCCACAGAATTTGCTGGTGCGCGATGAGACAAGGACATCCCTACCGGCCAAGCCCTCCCTAACACGGACGACGCTAGGCCAATTGTACGTCGCCCCACGGACCTCCCGGTCGCGGACGGTTACGACAGAGCCTGGGCGCGAACCCAGAGTCTCTGATGGCACAGCTGGCGCTGCAGTACAGCGCCCTTAACCACTGCGCCACCCAGGAGGCCCCCCAATCGTTTTTTTATTTAAAACATTTTTTTTTCTCACATTTTCAAACGGTACGTTTATATTTTCCAACGGGGCTATACATTTAGGTGAGGTTTTTTTCTCTCACTTGAGTAGCCTCGTTTCACTTTCAAATACAATTAAACCATCTAGTGTTGAGCGAAATGACAACACAATGTCAAATGCAGATAGCCTAGTCAAATACTTAACATCCAATCACATTAACCGTTACTCTCTCGCGGGAAACCTTCACTCTTGCGCATAGATTTAGAAACGAAACATGACCATTTGAAAAATAAGCCACAGGAGTTTTTCGAGCGAGAATCAAGACGACGTTCAAGTAGTAAGACATGTATAAAAGCAACAGGTACATTAATAAGAAGGATCTAGAAGCATCTTATATTGTGAGCTACCGAGTGGCTAGGACAGGCAAGCACCATACTATTGTGGAGGACTTAATTCTTCCTGCTGCCGCAGATATGGCTGGTACAATGCTGGGGGAAAAGGCCAAAAAAAACTATACTGACAATGACTTCATCAAACAATGTTTCACAACGCATCTGTGACATGGCATTGTTTTGAAGCAATTACTGCTTCGCATACAAGCCAGTGAATTATATGCGTTACAACTGGATGAGTCAACAGAAATGGCGGGCCTGGCACAGCTCCTGGTATATGTCCGTTACGTTTATGGGGGTCAATTAAGGAAGACATCCTCTTCTGCAAACCACTGGAAACCAGGACAACATGAGAGGATATGTTTAAAGTACTGGGCAGCTTTGTGACATCAAATGTACTTTAGTGGTCAAGATGTGTTGGTATCTGTACTCATGTAGCAAAAGCCATGACAGGTAGACATAGTGGAGTGGTAACGCGCGTGCAAGCAGTTGCTCCCGACGCCACTTGGGTACACTGCAGCATCCACCGGTAGTCTCTTACTGCCAAGGGAATGCCTGACTGTTTTGAAAGACGTTTTGGACACCACAGTGAAAATGGTTAACTTTGTTAAAGCAAGGCCCCTGAACTCTCGTGTATTTTCTGCATTATGCAATGATATGGGCAGCGAACTTGTCAACATACAGAGGTGAGCGGGTTATCAAGGTTTTCTTTTGAATTCAGAGACGAGCGTACATTTTTCTTTACTGACCATAATTTTCACTTGTCTGAACGTTTGCATGATGACGAGTTTCTCACACGACTGGCCTATCTGAGTGATGTTTTTTATCACCTGAATGATCTGAATCTAGGATTACAGGGACTCTCCGCAACTATATTCATTGTGCAGGACAAAATGGAGGCTATGATTAAAAAGTTGGAGCTTTTTTCTGTCTGCATTAACAAGGAAAATTCACAAGTGTTTCCATCATTGTATGATTTTTTGTGTGCAAATGAACTCAAGCTTACGGACAATGTCAAATGTGATATAGCGAAGCACCTAGTGAGCTGGGTGCGCAATTACGCAGGTACTTTCCCGAAACGGACGATACAAACAACTGGATTCGTTATCCCTTACATGCCCTGCCTTCAGTCCACTTACCAATATCTGAACAAGAGAGCCTCATCGAAATTGCAACAAGTGGTTCTGTAAAAATGTTATTTAATCAGAAGTCACTGCCAGATTTATGGATAGGGCTGTGCTCAGAGTTTCTTGCCTTGGCAAATCGCGCTGTTAAAACACTGGTGCCCTTTGCAACCACGTACCTATGTGAGAGTGGATTCTCGGCCCTCACTAGCATGAAAACTAAATACAGGCACAGACTGTGTGTGGAAAATGATTTAAGATTGAGACTCTCTCCAATACAATCCAACATTGCAGAGTTATGGGCATCCTTTCAAGCACACCCTTCTCATTAACCTGTGGAGAGTTCTTCACACTTTTTGATGAACAAATATGGTTTTATATGTAAGATGGCTAAATAAAGAGCAACATTTTTGATTATTATTTGTGCCCTGGTCCTAATAAGAGCTTTTTGTCACTTCCCACGAGCCGGGTTGTGACACAAACTCAAACTCACACTTTTATGTTTAATAAATGTATTGTGTAGTGTGTGTGGCAGGCTTACAATGATGGTAAAACACAACATTTGAGAGTGCGCTGACCCTGGTGCTAGAGGGGCTATGCAGCTGGAGGTTGAATGTTTGAAGGGGTACGGGACTATAAAAAAGTTTGGGAACCACTGGTCTAGCGTGTCACAATATCTCAACCATATCGTTGATGGCAAATATTGCCGATATTCAAGATTTATCGTATATTAAGCCAAACCGAGTAGCATTACAAGATTTTGCTACCAGGGAGTTGCCAGATAATACCATTACCCTTTCCTCCCCAGTGTAATGCCTGTATCAGGTGTTCAGTATGCAGTTGGATGTGTGTGCAACAATGGTTCATCTGTTCCATAAAGGAAAACTAACATTCATCATGATTGCTTATGTATTTAAAAGGTTGATTTAATAATAACAGGGTACAGTACACATATGCTACCGGCATTTAGATCATGAGCTCTAGATCCGCAGCCTCATAACTTCCCAAACTTGTCTTGAAAACACCCACATGCTGTGCCAAGTACTTGAAGTGAAGCATTTTGACAATGGTGTAACTCTTCTACGCTGTCAAACTGTCACCCCATGACTTGTGACGGTTGTCTTTTATACAGTAGGATTCCTTCTCTGGATCCACTGTGGTATGTTGAGCCCAGTCATCTAAGGCTAACTGGAATTCGAAAAAAGGAGATACTACATAATGTGTTGTACATCCAGAAGGCTCTCTTTAAAATGGCCAGTTTGCCTCCCACTAGCTGCCCCGGTGCCTTGAGGGTTGTTGTTGTTGTGACAGAGAGGCAGTTGGAGGTGCACAGGGGTGATGATGCGTATAGCATTCTGAGTCACCACAGGGGCAAAGCTCTCTAGGTTGAATGGACTTTGTCCTTCAAACAGCTTTGTCAGGTCTTAGTCCTTTTTAAAATTGGTTTGCCAATCAGCAGTAATCTGCATTTTAAAAAAATGTACATTTTATTTATCGTTTTTCCTAGCAAGGTGGTGGGTTTTGACAGTGAAATAAACTGTGTTGAATTAATGAATTTGGAACAGCTTACTGCAGCTCCATGGTGAGTGGGTTACTTTTTTGATCTTTCGATGTGAAAAGTTATTGCATTACGAACAGGTTTTTGTCTCTCAGCCACTGTTGGTCCAGCCAACTGGCAGTGCTTATCGCTCTCTCAAAAGTATATTGTGATTGAGTCTGTTGAGTTTATTTATGTTTTAAAGATAATGGTTCTAGAGGAAGATATGCCAATTTAAGCCATAACGTAAGGTTGATCATATCTTTTCATATAAACTCACCAGTTGCAATAGTCATGTGATCCTTGCCGCAGCAACTGTCCGTCACTGTTGTTCAGATCACTTCTAGGAGATCAATGCACCATTTGTCGGTTCATATGCTGATCTTACTACAAACATCTTCAGAATTTTTCATTGTCAAAAAGAGAAATATATTTTGTTGTTCATTGTTTATCCTATTGTGAAATTGTTATCTTCCCAGTGTTTTCCTATACTGTATGACTGACCATTCACTTCTACAATGCCGATCTTCATTTTAATTTGTCCTCAATTAAGGGGTCCCATTATGGCTTGTAATGACTCCTGTAAGGTTATGGTAAAATCTAGATTATCCCTCATAGCGTCAGAGTCTGAGTGAAATTAGATTTGGACAAATATATGCTTGTTGTTTGAGCCTGAATGTGTTTAATGTTAGCGTTTGATCTATGAGACACAATATCCTTCTGAATTTCTACAAAAAATAATCAGTTTACAACCACTTCTAACTGTCGACCCTTGGAAAGAGCAGAAGGCCCGAGGCTTATTTACGGCACTTGGACTTGGGATATCGGAGTGATCTGGGTAGGAGTAGAAGGGGTGGAAGGGGATACAGTGTTTGCAACAGACAAACCAAGAGACCCATCAGGCATCAGAATGGTTCAGACTAACCCAGATCTGTCAGACTCTCTGCTCCTGAAAAGATCCCCCTCCCCTTTGGAAACTGGAGCAGACAGCTGACACAGTTTTTTCTTTTGTTTCCCCTTTGATTTCTTTTTGAGCACTCTCATTTCATGTTTTTGTTGTTTTTGGTTTTTGAACTTGTGGAATTTACTGTTTTCTGTTGTATTTGAAGAGGATATGATTGACTGCATTCTAGTGTCCTGTTGGTCCGGAGGATAATGGAAAGGATGGGTTTTTAAACAGAAGGCAGGAGCTTAGTGGCTTCGTGGTGACTGTTGGGTGAGATGAAGAGAAATTGAGCAGTAGAGCTGAATGCTGATCCCTGTGGGTTCCAGTCCTGCTGGGTTTTAAAGTGAGAGAAAAACAGTGAGCAAAACGGCAGCATTGGATTTGGCCACCTTGATCCTCATACAGCATTGTGTTCGATAAGCTCATCGGTTTCAGCTTTCACCTTCTATCTGTGCTTTTTATTACTCGGTTCTCCAACATACAATAATCAGCAGCTTGTGTATGAATTAAATCAAGACCACAGTTAAATAGTGTAACTACAGTTTATACAGTAGAAATCTCCACACACAGTTCTCCAGTTTTTCTACCGATCACTTTCCACAGCCAATGACGTTTTTGAGACTTCCAGGGTTTTTATTTTCTGTGCAATTTAAGGGCAATATGTAATCACATGACATACTCAACAGATTTAGTTATACTGCTTTACACTGACCACACAACGATAATCAAACTGCACAACTGTTCACAGATCATCTCAAAATCATTGTAAAGACATTACACTGCAATATTTTCGTACAGGTGATAATCACATATTTGTGCTTCAGAATAAAACATGTCTGTGACCTTCTGGGTATGATTGAAATTTGGATCAAATCTGTTTATTTAATTTTTTTATATATTTGTAAGTCAAATGTGTTTTATAAAATGAGTTTCCTAAACAATTACTTTATGGAAAATCCTAAAGGTCACGAGTGTATTTGTTCTGTTGTCACTGACTCACCATAGTGTCTTTTTCTCACATGTATTAGTATGTGATCTGCTGAGTGTACGTGAACTCAACAAGGAAGTGTCTTCAGTGGACCTGTTTTTGTTGTTGTAGGAGATTGTGATTTGAAGGGTTTTCTATCTACTTTAAAGGTTAAAATGCAGTATGTTACAGTAGTCGATGTGCAACTAAGTGCTGTGAGAACACCAAAGATCCTAGAAAATATATGTTGATCATAAACAAATAAAAATACAAATGTAAAACCTTAAACAATTTTTTTTTATTCTCTCAAGGGTGAAAGACGATATCATACATTTTTCTTCCACTGTGCTGGTAAGAAGTGGTTATTTTACATGGTGAGCTGTTATGACTGGTTTGAAACCTTGTCAGTCTCTCCCTCTTGCTATTTTACAGTATGAGAAGAATTTGTCTTATAAATAATGCATTAATTGATTGCATAACAGCAACATATCCTGCCAGCTCTTTATAATCCTGGAACATTTTGTATTCAGTAATTTGAACAATACAATGTCATTGGGGGCAGTCATGTTCACAGTACAGAATACTGTGCACAGGATCTTCAAGACTGACCTCCTGCTCTTGAGAGCTTGGACCTAGTGGTAACATTGGATGGAAATAATGATCTTTCTACGGATATTTTTGCTTGCTCCCTTTTATTTTTATCACATCTTTGTGGGTTTATTCATGGCAAATGGTTCTGGTAAACAACCCACATCCCCTCCTACAGAAATACTCACTTTTGGCCAGCAAAGCCAGGCCTTGAGCAAAAATAACGAGAGCAATCAAAATGAACAAATATTAGGATTGTTTTCCGCTTGGGGGTTTTCATGTCTTCCAGAATCATTTGCTTCTTGAGAATACATTTTTTTTTATCATGAAACTGCATCCTTATTTGTTTAAAAAAAAAAAAGATAACCATTTCTAATCTGCTGAATTATTCATATTTTCTTGATAACTACTCAGGGGAGATGTAAAATCAACCGAATCATTGGATTCCTCGCTGCTCTGCTGTATCAGATCTGACCAAAATGTCCCACAATGATCTGACACATGGATGCCCTGGGGGTTTAAAGAGGTTGAGCTTTATCTAGTGTTGGTCCACCTGATCAACTGACGGTGTATGTGTTTATACTAGAGATGAAGATTCAGACCGGTGCAAAGAGGTAGAGGGAAAACAAACCAACAAAGTCGTGCCTCTATATTAACTGAGATAATTACATAACAGTGTAGATGGATAGAAATTAAAACTGGGAAATTGATGAAAGCATTGCACTTAACTTCATAAATTACACTAGAGAGTGCTGCTGGGAGTGACCTAG
The DNA here is from genome assembly GCF_013265735.2 of Oncorhynchus mykiss. Classification (NCBI taxonomy): domain Eukaryota; kingdom Metazoa; phylum Chordata; class Actinopteri; order Salmoniformes; family Salmonidae; genus Oncorhynchus; species Oncorhynchus mykiss. Next base: position 57,202,496 of record NC_048570.1, read on the forward strand.
GACCTGGCACAGCTGAGCAAGTGGTTGGCTACAGGGCCAGTCTGATTGCCCATACAATCCCTCCCTTTGCCCCTGTCAATGTTGCTGAGGTGGAGTAGGCACAGAACAGAGAACTTACATAACTACAGTATGCTCCTCTGTGAATGGGATACTCCCTCTTAAGCACCTACACACACTAGCCTCTGACCCAGTGCAATCATCAGAATATTCAGTCCGATAGGTGGCGGAACTAATTGGATGCTAGAGCTTAAGTTACAGCACTCTTGTTGCAGTAGCCACCTTCCAGCCCCAAAATGTTCTCCCAGGAGTCTAACTCTGAGTTGCGGTCGATCTGCAGTGGCTGCTCATGTTCTTGACGAGGAGAGGCTTCAGTGGGGGAGTCGATGTGTTTAATTGTATGTCAGGTGCTCTGGGGAAATACTGCCACAAAGTAAGATGTTTTTAGGAGAGGAAGAGAGAAAAGGCCTCCCACTTTTATTTCCTCTCTTCTTTTGTTTGCCTCTCCCTGTTGCTCTCTCCAGCCAAGTTTTTTTTTCCCTCGCCCTCTTCCTTCCCACCTCCCCCCACTCTGTTCTACAGATGCTCTCTTTCCTCCCTCTCATCACCCCATCCATGGTCTCTCCACTCCCATTATTTCTGCATGCCCCTCCGCCCCCCTGCCGTGTCTCCTGTGAATAAGAGTCTGGCACTTCAGTGTTAGAGGCCCTGTCACTTCAAAGCAATGCTTTTAATTAATCCAATTTGGTGAGAGGCAGTTCTAGGAGTGCACCTACCGTTCAGGAGAGAGGGTAGCAGGATGGATGACGGGTGTCCTCAGAGGTGGTATGGAAAAAGAAAGCCATTACCCATACTCCACCACTCCATAAGTGGGGCCTGGGGACGTTCGGGTGAACTCTTCACTTTGCGTGTCTGTAAAGACACCAGGTACTTGCACTACTTTAGTAATTGATGTGTGTGACTTATCTTTAACAAGTTCATGCATATAATCGTGCATCACCACATGCTCAAGTAACACGTGCAAATAACAAATTAGGCCAATGTACAAATTTCACAGGAAGACTATGGAGACCACAAAGTGCTTGACTGTCTTTTAGACTCGGATCCCCTCATAATGAATTAACTGTTGCAACAACAAAAAAAGCTTGATGCAAAAAATATCAGCACCGTCCCAGCTCCTAAATACTCCGCTTCTGGTTAAATTGGGGCACTTTTTTTTATCAGAGTAAACATGAAGACAGAAATCCGCTTTAGGACTTTTAAATGGGTGTGGAGTTTGTCCTAGAAACAAACACACACACACACCAGCTGGCTTCGGTGCAGCTATGTTGTTGCTGGAAGAAGAAAAAATGCTGTAAAAGCTGCACCGCTAAATGTCTACTAAAACTACAGTCGTGGCCAAAAGTTTTGAGAATGACACATTCATTTTCACAAAGTCTGCTGCCTCAGTTTGTATGATGGCAATTTGCATATACTCCAGAATGTTATGAAGATTGGTCAGATGAAATTAACTGAACCCCCCCCCCAAAAAAAAATGTCCACTGCATTTCAGCCCTGCCACAAAAGGACCAGCTGACATGTCAGTGATTCTCTCGTTAACACAGGTGTGAGTGTTGACGAGGACAAGGCTGGAGATCACTCTGTCATGCTGATGTAATTGTCAATAAAAGCCTTTTACACTTATGAAATGCTTGTAATTATACTTCACTATTCCATAGTAACATCTGACAAAAATATCTAAAGACACTGAGGCAGCAAACTTTGTGGAAATTAATATTTCCATTTTCATTGTCCTCACACCACAAGGAGCAGTACAATATGATACAGTAAAACCCTCTCATACTGATCTGCTGAATCATTGTTATCTTCCGAATACATGAACTATCACAGAACACTGAGGTTTTTGGTGAGATTAATTGTTAATGGTCTGTTGAGAGTAGAGGTCCATTATCTTATTATCTCTCTCTCCTATGCATTCAAGTTTATCTGCTTTGTTAAATTAGTCAATATTCCCTCTAGCTTCACGTTGTGATTTTGATTTAATAAGTGTGTTTTATTGTGGTATGAATTACTTTATGAAATAAAAGAACACAAAACACAACTCATAATCACTGTAATACATTGGTGCTGAAGAAATGAAGGTTATTGTGCAACAATAACAAGGGTAGAGCATGCTATGTACCAGTGGAGGCTGGTACATAGACTTGAAAAATTGAAGAGGATGGGCGACCCACGATATAGGCGCGGATTGCATGGAGATGACAAAGTGTGTTCCAAAAATCATCAAAGACTATTTTAACCTAAAGCGTTTCATAAAGACATTTACAGTACAATATTATGGGGAATGAGAAGGCTACTTACACAGTTGGAAAGGGATCACAGCAGGGCTTGAGTGAGGGTATGAGGCATGAGTTGAGGTGTTCAGAGGTTTGACCAGTGCAGGACAGGATTTGACTGGGAAAACAAAAAAAACAATAACACAACACTGGTAGCCAAAAGAGATAAGAATGAGTTAGTACAAGCAAGGAGTGAAATTATTGTGTAATAATGTGATTGTGTTTGTGAATGTGATTGACTACAGTTGAAGTCGGAAGTTTACATAAACCTTAGCTAAATACATTTAACCTCAGTTTTTCACAATTACTGACATTTAATCCTAGACAAAATTCCGTCTTTGGTCAGTTAGGATCACCGCTTTATTTTAAGAAAGTGAAATGTCAGAATAATAGTAGAGAGTGATTTATTTCAGCTTTTATTTCTTTCATCACATTCCCAGTGGGTCCGAAGTTTACATACACTCAATTAGTATTTGGTAGCATTGCATTTAAATTGTTTAACTTTGTTCCAACGTTTCGGGTATCCTTCCACAAGCTTCCCACAATAAGTTGGGTGAATTTTGGCCCATTCCTCCTGACAGAGCTGGTGTAACTGAGTCAGATTTCTTGGCCTCCTTGCTCACACACACTTTTCAGTTCTGCCCACAAGTTTTCTATATGATTGAGGTCAGGGCTTTGTGATGGCTACTCCAATACCTTGACTTTGTTGTCCTTAAGGCATTTTGCCACAACTTTGGAAGTATGCTTGGGGTCATTGTCCATTTAGATGACCCATTTGCAACCAAGCTTTAACTTCCTGACTGATGTCTTGATATGTTGCTTCAATATATCCACATAATTCCCTCCCTCATGATGCCATCTTATGTTGTGAAGTGCACCAGTCCCTCTTGCAGCAAAGCACCCCCACAACATGATGCTGCCACAGCCGTGCTTCACGGTTGCGATGGTGTTCTTCGGCTTGCAAGTCTCCCCCTATTTCCTCCAAACATAACGATGGTCATTATGGCCAAACAGTTCCATTTTTGTTTCAACAGACCAGAGGACATTTCTCCAAAAAGTATGATCGTTGTCCCCATGTGCAGTTGCAAACCGTAGTCTGGCTTTTTTATGGCGGTTTTGGAGCAGTGGCTTCTTCCTTGCTGAGGGGCCTTTCAGGTTATGTTGATATAGGACTCGTTTTACTGTGGATATAGATATTTTTACCTGTTTCCTCCAGCATCTTCACAAGGTCCTTTGCTGTTGTTCTGAGATTGATTTGTACTTTTCGCACCAAAGTTACATTCATCTCTAGGAGACAGAACGCATCTCCTTCCTGAGCGGTATAACGGCTGAGTGGTCCCATGGTGTTTATACTTGCGTACTATTGTTTGTACAGATGAATATGGTACCTTCAGGCGTTTGGAAATTGCTCCCAAGGATGAACCAGACTTGTGGAGGTCTACAATTTTCTTTCTGACGTCTTGGCTGATTTATTTTGATTTTCCCATGATGTCGAGTAAATAGGCACTGAGTGTGAAGGTAGGCCTTGAAATTCACCCACAGGTACACCTCCAATTGACTCAAATTATGTCAATTAGCCTATCAGAAGCTTCTAAAGCCATGACACCATTTTCTGGAACATTCCAAGCTGTTTAAAGGCACGGTCAACCTAGTGTATGTAAACTTCTGACCCACTGGAATTGTGATACAGTGAATTATAAGTGAAATAATCTGTCTGTAAACAATTGTTGGACATATTACTTGTCATGCACAAAGTAAATGTCTTAACCGACTTGCCAAAACTATAGTTTGTTAAATTTGAGTGGTTGAAGAACGAGTTTTAATGACTCCAACCTAAGTGTATGTAAACTTCCGACTTCAACTGTACATACAGTAATGAGAGATTATTTATAGGGGTACTCACAGTGAGTGGAGGGAAAACATTCAATGTGCCAGTCGATGAGTAGGCACATGAGATGTGGCTTCAGTTCATGTCATGAGAAAGTTGACAGTGGAAGTGGAGTGGAGTAGTCATCACCTCTTAATCAGGGAACAGGAGGTGACTTAGCTGTAAATACAAATAGTAGATACATTCCATTACAGCTGCACCATCATAGGTTTGGAAGAGTTTCTCTATGAAGTTAAACTCAGACTTCTCAAAATGCATATAGTCAAACAGACTGTGCATCTCGCCCACTTGACACATCAAAGTATCCCAAGAAACGTTCCTGAATAAACCCTGATCACCCACATACCTGACGATAACTGCAAGCAAACTGGTGGCACCATTGGTCCCAGAGCCGTGGTGCAATTTTTACACCCTGGGGCCTAGAGTTTTTTCTTATATGTTAACCTAACTAGGAAAACTGTGGACCTTATAAGGTATGACCGTGATTAATCAGTTGTAAAAAGGTTTTATATGGGCTATGATGGGACCAGTTCTTCCTAATCAGGTCACATGGTTTCCTGGCCCTGGGGGGATGAAAACCCTGTCAAACTGCAGCTACCTTATATTTGTTCATATATATGATATTTAGACTAGATTAGCAGTGGGATTTCCTCTACCCAGACACATAGACAACAACTGATAGACAGTAGAAGTCAAAGGGCTGAGCTTCCTTTATGCATGTTTGTATCATGCAGGCATATGCAACTGTAGGCCTTATTAAAATGTACTCACATCTCTCATCACTATTATGTTTATTGATTAATTCCAGTTAATAATGTTGGATTAAAAACGTATAGGCAGCATAGCCAGATGATTTTTTAAATATAAGCATTCACATTCTCTCCTGACACACAAATGGACTATAAATACATAACGTTACCAATTAGTTGACCCTGACCAGGGCGCATAGGTTGTATACAGCTGCTCTTATTAGTTATTAGTTACTTATTAGTTCACAGTTGTTCAGACTGAAAAATAGTCTCATTTTTATCCCGTACACTGCATACAGAAATGTCAGATTTCTAATGTTTAGGTGTGGCCTAGGCTGCTGCAACATTTATGTCATGAGTTTTTGCTTATGTCTGTCCGGAGTGATTGTGTTACCATCTTTGCTAAATAAATTCCAGAGGAAAGTGGAAAGCATACTTGAGTTCACGTGAAAAAATCCACTGCGTCAACCTCTCTCTTTAATCTAACTTCTAATGGATGATGCGATGGAAGCGATCAGATCATTGGAAATTGTTTTCGAAAGTCTAAAGTTGTATATGTTCAGCAAGTAAAGCATCGTAACGTGCAGTTACCTCTGCAAGCTCATTATAGTTGCCCTTCTTGGCGGAACTTTCCCTCTCGTCGTGTCCTCTAAATGCAAATCTTTGCATGCACAAAAACGCAGTGGTGTTGATAAGCCGCTTGAGAACATCCCTGTTTCTTCTTACTTTATCGTTGTGTTGCGCAGCTTGAATATGCAGACCTTTGTCATAATCGATGCAGCTTTTTCCCAGAAGCTTGAATCTGATGTGGGCATTTATATGCTCCTTGCATTTGTTTTGCCGTTTAGCTGAATGGTCGATGTTCTTCTGGTCACTGTACCCACCTTTCGAACAAACCTCAGACTTTCCAAAAAAGCAGGCAAGGCCAGCAATTAAGGTGGCTTGATGAAATGCTCCATGTTAACCAGCTATACTTTTGATACCAGTTGGTATTGAACGCCCTTGCCTTTTCATCCTTCTTGATTAAACTGATCTCAGGCAGAGGTCGACCCTCGCTTTTAATTTGCATCTTTCCCGTGTACCCCGGAGAATGAAAGGGATTCTTCAACAAAAAGTCTACAACATTTTCGGCAACATTGGCCATTCTACGTACACCTGTCGCCTTAGGAAACTATGCAGTATTTAGTTTTTTTAATGTATTATTTCTTACACTGTTATCCCAGGAAATCTTAAGTCTTCTTACATATAGCCAGGAAGAACTATTGGATATAAGAGCAACGTCAATTTACCAACATTACGACCAAGAATACGACTTTCTTGAAGCGGATCCTATGTTTGGACCACCACCCAGGACAATGGATCGGATCCCAGTAGGCGACCCAAAACAACGGCGCCGCAGAAGGGGCAGACGGAGCGGTCTTCCGGTTGCCTTCTAGAGAGACATCAGAGATTGTAACATTCTCTGTTTCACGGAAGCATGGCTTACTCGGGATATGTTATCAGAGTCGGTACAGCCACCCGGTTTCTTCATGCATCGCACCGACAGAAACAAATCTCTCTGGTAAGAAGAAGGGCGGGGGGTTTGCCTTATGATTAACGAGTTGTGGTGTGATCATAACAACATACAGGAACTCAAGTCCTTTTGTTCACCTGACCTAGAATTGCTTGCAATCCAATGCCGACCGCATTATCTACCAAGAGAATTCTCTTCAATTATAATCACAGCCGTGTTTATCCCCCCCAAGCAGACACCTCCATGGCCCTGAAAGAACTTCATTGGACTCTATGTAAACTGGAAACCACATATCCTGAGTCTGCATTTATTGTAGCTGGGGATTTTAACAAGGCTAATCTGAAATTAAGGCTCCCTAAATTTCATCAGCATATCGAATGCTGGGCTGGCAAAATTCAGATCATTGCTACTCTAACTTCTGCGACGGATACAAAGCCCTCCCTCGCCCTCCTTTCGGCAAATCTGACCACGACTCCATTTTGTTGCTCCCAGCCTATAGACAGAAACTAAAACAGGAAACGCCCATGTTCAGGTCTGTTCAACACTGTCCCAACCAATCTGATTCCACGCTTCAAGATTGCTTCGATCACGTGGACTGGGATATGTTCCGGATAGCCTCAGACAACAACATTGATGTATACGCTGATTCGGTGGGCGAGTTTATTAGCAAGTGCAGTGGTGATGTTGTACCCACTGTGACCATTAAAACCTTCCCCAACCAGAAACCGTGGATTGATGGCAGCATTCGCGCAGAACTGAAAGCGCGAACCACTGCTTTTATTCATGGTAAGGCGACCGGAAACATGACCGAATACAAACAGTGTAGCTATTCCCTCCACAAGGCAATCAAACAAGCAAAGTAGAGTCGCAATTCAATGGCTCAGACACGAGATGTATGTGGCAGCCCCCTCGCGTACACCGATGTCTTGCTCCCAGACAAACTAAACAACTTCTTTGCTCGCTTTGAGGCTAATACAGTGCCACCGACACGGCCTGCTACCAAAACCTGCGAGTAAAACTTTTAAACGTGTTAACCCTCGCAAGGCTGCTGGCCCAGACGGCATCCCTAGCCGCATCCTAAGAGCATGTGCAGACCAGCTGGCTGGTGTGTTTATGGACATATTCAATCAATCTCTATGCCAGTCTGCTGTTCCCACATGCTTCAAGAGGGCCACCATTGTTCCTGTTCCCAAGAAAGCTAAGGTAACTGAGCTAAACGACTTTCACTCAGTAGCACTCACTTTCATCATCATGAAGTGCTTTGAGAGACTAGTCAAAGATCATATCACCTCCACCCTACCTGACACCCTAGACCAACAACAATTTGCTTACCGCCCCAATAGGTCCACAGACGATGCATTCGCAATCACACTGCACACTGCCCTAACTCATCTGGACAAGAGGAATACCTATGTAAGAATGCTGTTCATCGATTACAGCTCAGCATTTAACACCATAGTACCCTCAACAAACAAAGGAGATGATCATGGACTTCAGGAAACAGCAGAGGGAGCACCCAACTATCCAAATCGACGGGACAGTAGTGGAGAAGGTGGAAAGTTTTAAGTTCCTCGGCGTACACATCACAGACAAACTGAAATGGTCCACTCACACAGACAGCGTGGTGAAGAAGGCGCAACAGCTCCTCTTCAACCTCAGGAGGCTGAAGAAATTTGGCTTGTCACCAAAAACACTCACAAACTTTTGCAGATGCACAATCGAGAGCATCCTGTCGGGCTGTATCACCGCCTGGTATGGCAACTGCTCCGCCCACAACCGTAAGCCTCTCCTGAGGGTAGTGAGGTCTGCACAACGCATCACCTGGTGCAAACTACCTGCCCTCCAGGACACCTACACCACCCGATGTCACAGGAAGGCCAAAAAGATCATCAAGGACAACAACCACCCGAGCCACTGCCTGTTCACCCCACTATCATCCAAAAGACGAGGTCAGTACAGGTGCATCAAAGCAGGGACCGAGAGACTGAAAAACAGCTTCTATCTCAAGGCCATCAGACTGTTAAACAGCCATTACTAACATTGAGTGGCTGCTGCCAGCACACTGACTCAAATCTCTAGACACTTTAATAATAAGAAATTGGATGTAATACATGTATCACTAGTCACTTTAAACAATGCCACTTTATATAATGTATACATACCCTACATTACTCATCTTCTGCCGTTCGACCATTGCTCATCCATATATTTATATGTACATATTCTTATTCATTCCTTTACACTTGTGTATATTAGGTAGTAGTTGTGAAATTGTTAAACTACTTGTTAGATGTTCACGGTCGGAACTAGAAGCACAAGCATTTCGCAACACTCGCATTAATATCTGCTAACCATGGGTATGTGACCAATAACATTTGATTTAATTTGATTCTACCATTCTGGCTGAGAGAACTGCACACTCGCGCTGGTAGCTAGCTTGCTACTGAAGTTAGCAAGGCAAATTTAAGTAAATTGCACTAACTGGACACAAAAATAAAGTTCTAAAACCAATAAAACGATTTATAATATACCTCCTCTGTCCCCTGTAATTTGAAAAAAACAAATTTGAATTTAATAATATCCCTAAAAAATTCTCAACTACCATACTTCACTCTTAATCTCTATCCAACAATGTCACCAAGGTTCTCAACACATAGAACCCCCATAATGCTCTGTGGCACAACATAAGTTATTTCTCTGATCCTAATTATATGATTGGATGGACAACATGTCAATTCATACTGCATTACCATGTATTGCTATGGAAGGGGGTGAGGCCTACGAGCCTCCTCAGTTTTGTATTGAAGTCAATGTAGTCAGAGGAGGACGGAAGCTAGCTGTCCTCTAGCTACACCATGCTGCTACCCCAGACAGTGCTGTTGAAATTACTGTAGACCTTCATTGCAAAACAGTGACAAACAATTATTTGGTGACATGTGAATATATTTATTATAGTTTTATCTGAAAAGGATGACTTTTTTAATGTTTCACTATTTTCTTTTTTAATTACATTTCACTGAGGAGATTGGTCCTCCCCTTCCTCCTCTGAGGAGCCTCTACTGCTGTGTACTGAAGTGTAACAGAGCAGGTGGGTGGGTCTCACAATGGCTGGGGAGTAGGGGACCTTCTCTCATGAAAGGTGCATTTGATATAACATTGGGTGGAACACGAGAGAATAGGAAAATGACAGTGTTGTGGCACATCACTATGTTGCAAGGGATTGCGAAAGGAGGAACATGAATAAATAAAATTATAAAGGTGGGAATAAAGATTAAGCCCATTTAATATGCATTGAAATATGACTAGCTATCCTTTGTCAGTAACTGAGCATTAAAGAGATGTTACTCCAACATTTACACAAAGATATAAACCTGCAAATTGATTTTATTGGGTAGATGTAGCATGTCTACCACACTGCCACTCACCCACATAGCCTATGACAGGACAGCTCTAGGGCAGGTTCACAGAGAGGAGTGGAGGAGGAGAGGGAGGTAGAGAAAGCAAATGGACTGAGGCAGAGGGGTGAGTGGTAGTTGAAGAATGGATGAACAAAAGGCACTGACCTCCAGGCTACATTAACTAGCTCATCTCACATAGTTTCCACCTTGAGCCATGTGGTATCTTTATGTATTTGTTGACCTGTGTCGTGATGCAGGAAATCTCCCCATTTAAAAAAAAAAATAATAATATTTCACCTTTATTTAACCAGGTAGCTAAGTTGAGAACAAGTTCTCATTTACAATTGCGACCTGGCCAAGATAAAGCAAAGCAGTTCGACAGATACAACGACACAGAGTTACACATGGAGTAAAACAAACATACAGTCAATAATACAGTATAAACAAGTCTATATACAATGTGAGCAAATGAGGTGAGAAGGGAGGTAAAGGCAAAAAAGGCCATGGTGGCAAGGTAAATACAATGTAGCAAGTAAAACACTGGAATGGTAGTTTTGCAATGGAAGAATGTGCAAAGTAGAAATACAAATAATGGGGTGCAAAGGAGCAAAATAAATAAATAAATTAAATACAGTTGGGAAAGAGGTAGTTGTTTGGGCTAAATTATAGGTGGGCTATGTACAGGTGCAGTACTCTGTGAGCTGCTCTGACAGTTGGTGCTTAAAGCTAGTGAGGGAGATAAGTGTTTCCAGTTTCAGAGATTTTTGTAGTTCGTTCCAGTCATTGGCAGCAGAGAACTGGAAGGAGAGGCGTAACTGAGCCATGGTTCTCTCATATCTGGGTGAATTACCTTAGAAATCTTTACGCCAATTCCTTACAGGCTTAACACCGGGGTGTTCGTCTTCATCCATAACACCCCATGCGGTCAACCTCCATCAGTGAAATTCTGACATAATTATGATGCTTTAATCAATACATAATTAATTATCTTTAACCTGCTGTCAAAGGCTCTTTAATGAACAATCCAGGCCATTTTTGGATTTTCCGGATAACCTGATTTTATCAGATGTTCTATTTAGTTGTCATAGGGCTATGTAATATTGCAGAACATGTAGTAATGTAGAAATTCCACTTGGGTTGATTAGCTTATGTTTTATCACGATACATTTACAAAATATTTTAGTATTATCAGCCAGAAACCATAATGTATAAGCCATGTGCTTACATGGAGGAGAGAATAAATTCCCTCTGTGTGTGTGTGTATTTGTGTGTGTACCTGTGTGTGCTTATGGGAAGGATGAGAGGATTTAAAGCTGCGAGGCACAGGACACGGAACTTGAAGATCGTCTCAATCCTATTAAGCTGCGTGTTTTTTAATGGGTTTTTTTTGCATTCCAAATAACAACGTAATGCATCAGAGGCATGGTCTAATGAAAACCAGTCCGCAAAGGACCTTGCAAAAAGTCATAAGGAATGTCTTGTATCTGCCGCAGCTAGTATTTATTTATCTTCACCAATGTCAATGCATTCGCACATAGTGGACATTAACAGATTTGCATCCTGTGTATGACTTTTTGATGTGTGTGCAGTCAGATTCTGCTTTAGTGAGTCATGTCTAATGGTTATTCATTGGGAATTAAAATCAGATTTCATCAGCACATGTGTAGAGCCAATCAAGTTCTACTAACCTGTCTTATGTTATGGTGCCATGGCGGTGGTGAGCATCAGTGAAGAGTGAAATGGCAATCAGTATGGTCAGCTATTAGCAGACATACAGTTGAAGTCGGAAGTTTACATACACTTAGGTTGGAGTCATTAAAACTCATTTATTAACCACTCCACAAATGTCTTTCTCCACAAAACTATAGTTTTGGCAAGTCGGTTAGGACATTTACTTTGTGCATGACACAAGTACTTTTTCCAACAATTGTTTACAGACTGATTATTTCACTTATAATTCACTGTATCACAATTCCAGTGGAACAGAAGTTTACATACACTAAGTTGACTGTGCCTTTAAACAGCTTGGAAAATTCCAGAAAATGATGGCATGGCTTTAGAAGCTTCGGATAGGCTAATTGACATAATTTGTGTCAATTGGAGGTGTACCTGTGGGTGTATTTCAAGGCCTACCTTCAAACTCGGTGCCTATTTGCTCGACATCATGGGAAAATCAAAAGAAATCAGCCAAGACGTCAGAAAAAAATTGTAGACCTCCAAGTCTGTGAGCAATTTCCAAATACCTGAAGGTACCATGTTCATCTGTACAAACAATAGTACGCAAGTATAAACACCAATGGACCACGCAGCCGTCATACCGCTCAGGAAGGAGATGCTTTCTGTCTCCTAGAGATTAACGTATTTTGGTGTGAAAAGTGCAAATCAATCTCAGAACAACAGCAAAGGACCTTGTGAAGATGCTGGAGGAAACAGGTACAAAAGTATCTATATCCACAGTAAAACGCGTCCTACATCAACATAACCTGAAAGGCTGCTCAGCAAGGAAGAAGCCACTGCTCCAAAACCGCCATAAAAAAGCCATACTACGGTTTGCAACTGCACATGGGGACAACGATCATACTTTTTGGAGAAATGTCCTCTGGTCTGTTGAAACAAAAATAGAACTGTTTGGACATAATGACCATCGTTATGTTTGGAGGAAAAAACGGGGAGGCTTGCAAGCCGAAGAACACCATCCCAACCGTGAAGCACAGGGGTGGCAGCATCATGTTGTGGGGGTGCTTTGCTGTTGGACGGACTGGTGCACTTCACAAAATAGATGGCATCATGAGGAATGAAAATTATGCGTATATTTTGAAGCAACATCTCAAGACATCAGTCAGGAAGTTAAAGCTTGGTCGCAAATGTGTCATCCAAATGGACAATGACCCCAAGCATACTTCCAAAGTTGTGGCAAAATGGCTTAAGGACAACAAAGTCAAGGTATTAGAGTGGCCATCACAAAGCCCTGACCTCAATCATATAGAACATTTGTGGGCAGAACTGAAAAGCGTGTGCGAGCAAGGAGGCCTACAAACCTGACTCAGTTACACCAGCTCTGTCAGGAGGAATGGGCCAAAATTCACCCAACTTATTTTTGGGAAGCTTGTGGAAGGCTACCTGAAACGTTTGACCCAAGTTAGACAATTTAAAGGCAATTCTACTAAATATTAATTGAGTGTATGTAAACTTTGGACCCACTGGGAATGTGATGAAAGAAATAAAAGATGAAATAAATCATTCTCTCTACTATTATTCTGACATTTCACATTCTTAAAATAAACTGGTGATCCTAACTGGCCTAACAGTAATCTAAAACAGGGAATTTGGCTAGGATTAAATGTCAGTAATTGTGAAAAACTGAGTTTAAATGTGTTTGGCTAAGGTGTATGTACACTTCCGACTTTAGCTGTATACAGTATAGAAGGCTGTGCAAAATGACTCAGAAAAATATTTTGGGTGTTTAACCTCACTAATAAATGAAGGTATCATTTTTTCAAGGAATGATTTATTGAATGAGAACAGACAACATCCCATTTAGCCTCTTCAAGCTTCTGTCAAACCTCCTCAATCTGTAGCCTGTAATATAATAAGACATATGGGAATGCAATATTTTGTCATAACTTTGAAGGATACCGACCATAATGATGCAGTTTAGCCATTTTAGTGGCAAACTCCAAGACTTATATTGATGTGAAGCAATTGTATCATGTGAATATATGCATGTTTTTCACAACACAACTTTCACAGAACAGCATTGTGTCTCTGAGTCAAACTTTCGGTGTCAGATAACCTTAATTTCTCCCTTAAAGTGATTCTCCCCCTATGTTTAGGCAAGCCTAAATTACTGTAGTTCAGGATTAAATTTGGCTTAACAAATCACATAATAAATTACATGGGCTCACTGTGTGAAATAATAAGGCTTGACATTCATTTTAAATGACTTCCCCCTTCGTCTTTCCCCCATCCATACAACATATGTAAGGACTCTTTCAAGTATTTAATTTCAAGCACAGATATGAACACACTTAACAAAAATCTAAATGCAACATGCAACAATTTCAATGATTTTACTGAGTTACAGTTCATATAAGGAAATCAGTCAATTGAAATATTAAATTAGGCCCTAAACTATGGATTTCACATGACTGGGGAGCCAGGCCCAGCGAATCAGAATGAGTTTTCCCCACAAAAGTGCTTTATTTATTCTCCTCAATTTCATCAGCTGTCCGGGTGGTTGGTCTCAGATGATCCCGCAGGTGACTAAGCCGGATGTGTAGATCCTGGGCCGGTTAGAAGCTTATTTTGTCCAGAAATGTGTTTACGTCTCTGTTATTTAGCGTTTCTCCTTTGCCAAGATAATCCATCCACCTGACAGGTGTGGAATATCAATAAGCTGATTAAACAGCATGATCATTAGGTGCAGCTTGTGCTGAGGAGTAAATCTGAAAATCTATTGCAAGACTTGAAAATTGCTGTGTATCAATGACCCCCAATACCTTGACAGAGCATTAGAATTCAAAAAAGAATGGGCAAATATTGCACCATTTATTTTTATTTAACCTTTATTTAACCAGAAAGGCCTCAGAGATTTGAAATCTCTTTTTCAACAGCCAAGATAGGCAGCACCAAGTCAGTATGGCAGGTAGCCTAGTGGTTAGTGTGTTAGACTAGTAACTGAAAGGTTGCAAGATCAAATCTCCGAGCTGACAAGGTAAAAATCTGTCATTCTGCTCCTGAACAAGCCAATTAACCCACTGTTCCTAGGCCGTCATTGAAAATAATATTTTTTTCTTAACTGACTTGCCTCGTTAAATAAAGGTCAAATAGAAAAATGACACAATTACAGACAGACAACATGAAAAACGACAGGTGATCTAGTAAAAAAACATATAATTCACAGGAGTATAACAAATCATAAAAACAGCAAATTAAAAACATTGACAGGTCAAGGAATCAGTCTCAAAATTCTTCATCAATGATTTAAAAACAACAATTGGAACACATTCTTTATCGGGTTTCAGGTATGACCCAGATGCAGACAGTGTTGAAGAAACAAACATTTATTTCTATTACAGGGGCAGGCAAACAACATATCAAAGGCAGAGGTCAGTAATCCAGAGACGGCGGTGCAAAAAGGTCCAGAAGGTCAGGGCAGGCAATCTCAGGGTCAGGGCAGGCAGGGGTCAATAATCCTGTGAGGTGGGGCAAGGTATAGAACGGCAGGCAGGCTCAGGGTCAGGGCAGGCAGAACGGTCAACACCGGTCAAGGACTAGTAAACAGGAGCAAGAACAGACAGGAGCAGGAAAACAAACGCTGGTAGGTTTCACGAAACAAAACGAACTGGCAACAGACAGAGAGCACAGGTATAAATACACAGGGGATAATGGGGAAGATGGGCGACACCTGGAGGGGGGTGGAGACAAGCACAGACAGGTGAAACAGATCAGGGTGTGACATTCTTCCAGTTTAAAGGTATTTTGTAAGGTGTTCCAAGCCGATGGCGCAGAGTACATAAAAGCCCTTTTACCAAATTCAGTTTGGACATTTGGAACAGTTAGCAGGATAAAGTCCTGCGAACGAAGAGAGTACCCACCACATTTCTGAACAATAAATATGCCCAAGTAAAATGGTAGTAAACCCAAAATGACTTTGTAAATAAAAGTATACCAGTGACTGAGCCTACAATTAACTGGAGAAGGCCAGCCATCCCTAGTATATAAAGTGCAATGGTGCATAAGAGTTTTGCAGTTTAAAATAAATCTCAATGCTCCCTGGTAAAGGGTGTCAATTGATCTCAAACACTAAGCGGAAGCATTTATATATAAAATATCACCATAGTCTAGTATCGGCATAAATGTAGCTGATACTAGCTTCCTTCTGGCTTCAAAAGAAAAACAGGCTGTATTCCTAAAATAAAATCCCAACTTCAGCTTCAATTTTTTGTAAGTTGTTGAATATACAATTTAAAGAGAGGCCGTCATCAATTAAAAGTCCAAGATATTTATAGGAGGTTACAGCCTCAATGTCATTGCCCGGACAGGTTGTAATAGGTGAAAGGTTCAGAGGTCTATTTCTTGCTTTAGAAAACACAATTACTTTAGTTTTGTCAACATTGAGGATGAGCTTCAATTGACAGGTATGTTGAACAGCATAAAAGCAATTGACAAGTTCTGGAAAGCTTTTGTTCGAGATAAGGCACAACCATAAATAACAGTATCATCAGCATAAAAATGAAGTTACGCATTTTGCACTTTTTTGTCTAAATTATTTATATAAATAGTGAATAAAAGGGGACCAAGTACAGAGCCCTGGGGCACACCATTACAGACAGCCAATTTAACACACATTCATTCTTCCCAAGATGGCACAATTCAGACGTATTTTTGTCCTCGTCCTGTCGTGTATATAAATATATAGATATATTTACAACTTTTTTTTCACATACATTTTTAATTTTCCAAAAACTCATCTTCAGAACACTCTCCTGCAATCCGGTTCACCAATTTATATTTATATAAAAAAGTATTATTTACCTCAGATCTGTAATCCTCCGAGAGGCTAGCCAGAAATTAGCCAGAAGCTAGCCGGGAGCTAGCCAGAAGCTGGTCCAGAAGCTACTCTGAAGCTGGTTCAGAAGCTAGTTAGCTTATTTACTGGCTAATCGTTAGTACTCAGCTAACCACGGTTTGGGGTCATCGGCTGTCCTTTGGCTCGAGAATCTATCGCCAGTTTTGTACGGCGCGGTGCAGCGCACCGCGGCTCGGAACGGAACATACCGGATTTCGGCCGCTGGCTCTGGACATCCATACCTGGATCTCACAGCTAGCTAGCTGCTATCCGTGTGACTATCGGCTTTCGTCGATTCCGGAGCTAACATCAATTGTTCCGGAGCTAGCCAGCTGAAGAGTTCCATCAATCACTCCTGGGTTGCAGTCACCTATCCGGACCCGTTTTGCTGCCTACGCGGAGCCCCACCGGGCCTTCACAGTTGGACTGCCGACGTTGTCAACCCGAGGGAATTGTCCGGCTGGCTCCTCCGGCGCAACGTTGCCTGGGCGCCCATCTGCGGCCTGCTAGCCGTTGGCTATCTTATCGGCTGCTATCTGAATAGACAATCGGACAATTTTTATTTTATTTTTATTTATTTATTTATTTTTCTTCTTGGGCCTCTATAACTATATCTGTTGTTTTTATTTTTGTTGTTGTTGTGTGATTTGGATTAATCCCCTCTACCACACGGAAACCCACTAATCTACTGATGGAACGCAAGAGTTGGCTAATAACAGACCTCCATTCTATGCTAGCTTGCTCCTATGCTAGCTTGCTACCGATTTAGCTGTCTAAATCGCCGTGAGCCCCAACCAACCTCTCCACTCACTGGACCCTTTTGATCACTCGACTGAGCATGCCTCTCCTTAATGTCAATATGCCTTGTCCATTGCTGTTCTGGTTAGTGTTTATTGGCTTATTTCACTGTAGAGCCTCTAGTCCTGCTCATTATACCTTATCCAACCTATTAGTTCCACCACCCACACATGCAATGACATCTCCTGGTTTCAATGATGTTTCTAGAGACAATATCTCTCTCTTCATCACTCAATACCTATGTTTACCTCCACTGTATTCACATCCTACCTTACCTTTGTCTGTACATTATACCTTGATGCTATTTTATCGCCCCCAGAAACCTCCTTTTACTCTCTGTTCCAGACGTTCTAAACGTCCAATTCTTATTGCTTTTAGCCGCACCCTTATTCTACTCCTACTCTGTTCCTCTGGCGATGTAGAGGTGAATCCAGGCCCTGCAGTGCCTAGCTCCACTCCTATTCCCCAGGCGCTCTCTTTTGACGACTTCTGTAACCGTAATAGCCTTGGTTTCATGCATGTTAACATTAGAAGCCTCCTCCCTAAGTTTGTTCTATTCACTGCTTTAGCACACTCTGCCAACCCGGATGTTCTAGCTGTGTCTGAATCCTGGCTTAGGAAGACCACCAAAAATTCAGACATTTTAATTCCAAACTACAACATTTTCAGACAAGATAGAACTGCCAAAGGGGGCGGTGTTGCAATCTACTGCAAAGATAGCCTGCAGAGTTCTGTCCTACTATCCAGGTCTGTACCCAAACAATTTGAACTTCTACTTTTAAAAATCCACCTCTCTAAAAACAAGTCTCTCACCGTTGCCGCCTGCTATAGACCACCCTCTGCCCCCAGCTGTGCTCTGGACACCATATGTGAACTGATTGCCCCCCATCTATCTTCAGAGCTTGTGCTGCTAGGCGACCTAAACTGGAACATGCTTAACACCCCAGCCATCCTACAATCTAAACTTGATGCCCTCAACCTCACACAAATTATCAATGAACCTACCAGGTACCTCCCCAAAGCCTTAAACACGGGCACCCTCATAGATATCATCCTAACCAACTTGCCCTCTAAATACACCTCTGCTGTTTTCAACCAAGATCTCAGCGATCACTGCCTCATTGCCTGCATCCGTAATGGGTCAGCGGTCAAACGACCTCCACTCATCACTGTAAAACGCTCCCTGAAACACTTCAGCGAGCAGGCCTTTCTAATCGACCTGGCCGGGGTATCCTGGAAGGATATTGATCTCATCCCGTCAGTAGAGGATGCCTGGATATTTTTTAAAAATGCCTTCCTAACCATCTTAAATAAACATGCCCCATTCAAGAAATTTAGAACCAGGAACAGATATGGTTCTCCCCAGACCTGACTGCCCTTAACCAACACAAAAACATCCTATGGCGTTCTGCATTAGCATCGAACAGCCCCCGTGATATGCAGCTGTTCAGGGAAGCTAGAAACCATTATACACAGGCAGTTAGAAAAGCCAAGGCTAGCTTTTTCAAGCAGAAATTTGCTTCCTGCAACACTAACTCAAAAAAGTTCTGGGACACTGTAAAGTCCATGGAGAATAATAACACCTCCTCCCGGCTGCCCACTGCACTGAAGATAGGAAACACTGTCACCACTGATAAATCCACCATAATTGAGAATTTCAATAAGCATTTTTCTACGGCTGGCCATGCTTTCCACCTGGCTACTCCTACCCCGGTCAACAGCACTGCACCCCCCACAACAACTCGCCCAAGCCTTCCCCATTTCTCCTTCTCCCAAATCTGCTCAGCTGATGTTCTGAATGAGCTGCAAAATCTGGACCCCTACAAATCAGCCGGGCTAGACAATCTGGACCCTTTCTTTCTAAAATTATCTGCCAAAATTGTTGCCACCCCAATTACTAGCCTGTTCAACCTCTCTTTCGTGTCGTCTGAGATTCCCAAAGATTGGAAAGCAGCTGCGGTCATCCCCCTCTTCAAAGGGGGTGACACTCTTGACCCAAACTGCTACAGACCTATATCTATCCTACCATGCCTTTCTAAGGTCTTCGAAAGCCAAGTCAACAAACAGATTACCGACCATTTCGAATCTCACCATACCTTCTCTGCTATGCAATCTGGTTTCAGAGCTGGTCATGGGTGCACCTCAGCCACGCTCAAGGTCCTAAATGATATCTTAACCACCATCGATAAGAAACATTACTGTGCAGCCGTATTCATTGATCTGGCCAAGGCTTTCGACTCTGTCAATCACCACATCCTCATCGGCAGACTCGACAGCCTTGGTTTCTCAAATGATTGCCTCGCCTGGTTCACCAACTACTTCTCTGATAGAGTTCAGTGTGTCAAATCGGAGAGTCTGCTGTCCGGACCTCTGGCAGTCTCTATGGGGGTGCCACAGGGTTCAATTCTTGGACCGACTCTCTTCTCTGTATACATTAATGAGGTCGCTCTTGCTGCTGGTGAGTCTCTGATCCACCTCTACGCAGACGACACCATTCTGTATACTTCTGGCCCTTCTTTGGACACTGTGTTAACAACCCTCCAGACAAGCTTCAATGCCATACAACTCTCCTTCCGTGGCCTCCAATTGCTCTTAAATACAAGTAAAACTAAATGCATGCTCTTCAACCGATCGCTACCTGTACCTACCCGCCTGTCCAACATTACTACTCTGGACGGCTCTGACTTAGAATACGTGGACAACTACAAATACTTAGGTGTCTGGTTAGACTGTAAACTCTCCTTCCAGACCCATATCAAACATCTCCAATCCAAAGTTAAATCTAGAATTGGCTTCCTATTTCGCAACAAAGCATCCTTCACTCATGCTGCCAAACATACCCTTGTAAAACTGACCATCCTACCAATCCTCGACTTTGGCGATGTCATTTACAAAATGGCCTCCAATACCCTACTCAACAAATTGGATGCAGTCTATCACAGTGCAATCCGTTTTGTCACCAAAGCCCCATATACTACCCACCATTGTGACCTGTACGCTCTCGTTGGCTGGCCCTCGCTTCATACTCGTCGCCAAACCCACTGGCTCCATGTCATCTACAAGACCCTGCTAGGTAAAGTCCCCCCTTATCTCAGCTCGCTGGTCACCATTGCATCTCCCACCTGTAGCACACGCTCCAGCAGGTATATCTCTCTAGTCACCCCCAAAACCAATTCTTTCTTTGGCCGCCTCTCCTTCCAGTTCTCTGCTGCCAATGACTGGAACGAACTACAAAAATCTCTGAAACTGGAAACACTTATCTCCCTCACTAGCTTTAAACACCAACTGTCAGAGCAGCTCACAGATTACTGCACCTGTACATAGCCCACCTATAATTTAGCCCAAACAACTACCTCTTTCCCTACTGTATTTTATTTATTTATTTATTTTGCTCCTTTGCACCCCATTATTTTTATTTCTACTTTGCACATTCTCCCATTGCAAATCTACCATTCCAGTGTTTTACTTGCTATATTGTATATACTTTGCCACCATGGCCTTTTTGCCTTTACCTCCCTTATCTCACCTCATTTGCTCACATCGTATATAGACTTGTTTATACTGTATTATTGACTGTATGTTTGTTTTACTCCATGTGTAACTCTGTGTCGTTGTATGTGTCGAACTGCTTTGCTTTATCTTGGCCAGGTCGCAATTGTAAATGAGAACTTGTTCTCAACTTGCCTACCTGGTTAAATAAAGGTGAAATAAAAAAAATAAAATTAAACATAAGCCCATCAAATTGAGTGCACTGAATTCTATTAGACAGATAGTTAGAAAATATGTGGGTTAGAGACTAACCCAAGAAGACTGACAGCTGTAATCACTGCCAAAGGTGTTTCTAACATGTATTGACACAGGGGGGTGAATACATATCTAAAAAGGAATTTTTTGAATCTAATCAAGGTTTTTTATTACTTTTAATCACACTTTGTGACACAACAAAATCCAACGAAATCCAATACTTATGATACCCACTGTTACAAAGTCCCACATACAACACGTAAAGGTCAACTCAACAAGAAGTCCTTGATAACGTCATTCTCATTTAAATGAAACTGAACTAAAACCTTTTGACACCATATATATAATTGCTGGTAATTCTAATTATTTGTTTGTACTTCATATACAGTACACCTACATACAGTACTTACAAGAAAACAGGTGCTACCCCTAGAACCATAAAGGGTTCTTCTTCTGTCATATTTGAAGCCTTTTTTCTAAGTGCAGGACACATGGGAGGTGAGAAAGGGATTGTAAGGGTGAGAAAGTGGTAAAAGGTAGAGATATAAGACCTAAAGGGCAGATATATAAAGTTATAGGTTATAAAGGGCGCTGAAATACTGGTGGCCTTTTCTGCAACACCATCAAAATGTTCAGTAAATATCGTGCTTTATGGAGTGTGGTTATGGCTTCATAGACCTTTCAGAGAAGTGTTTTTTACCTTTTCACACTGACACCAGCTGATTTTTTTTTTGTAAGGAAATGTCAAGGCACTCATGTCTTCATATCAAGGACTTTGACAGGGTTCATTTTATTTTTTACTACCCTTCATTCATACAGATGGACGCGAATAGTACTGATTTGACGATATTTAGTTTATCTCAGTATTTTAGTTATAGATGATGCCCCTAATGCTTTTAAGGTACTATTCTTTTACAGTACTTTACTACAACCATTGGCAAGAAAATCAAAAATTAAAAAGTAAATGGCTCGGCCTCCCGGGTGGCGCAGTGGTTAAGGGCGCTGTACTGCCAGCTGTGCCATTAGAGTCCCTGGGTTCGCGCCCAGGCTCTGTCGTAACCGGCCGCGACCGGGAGGTCCGTGGGGCGACGCACAATTGGCCTAGCGTCGTCCGGGTTAGGGAGGGCTTGGTCGGTAGGGATGTCCTTGTCTCTTGTCTCCTGTGGCGGGCTGGGCGCAGTGCGCGCTAACCAAGGTTGCCAGGTGCACGGTGTAGCCTCCGACACATTGGTGCGGCTGGCTTCTGGGTTGGATGCCGCGCTGTGTTAAGAAGCAGTGCGGCTGGTTGGGTTGTGTATCGGAGGACGCATGACATTCAGCCTTCGTCTCTCCCGAGCCCATACGGGAGTTGTAGCGATGAGACAAGATAGTAGCTACTACAACAATTGGATACCACGAAATTGGGGAGAAAAAAGGGGTAAAAATGTAAAAGAAAATATTTAAAAAATGGCTCACACTTTGTCAGTGCAAGGTATTTTAAGTTGTTGACGTACTGGTTCATTTTGTTCCTTCTTTCAAGCTACTGGGATTTCTTTGGTGTTTGAATGTACTCCGGTACAATTTGCTCAGTTATTTCTGGGACGGGAAAAAAGATCCTGAACCGGCATCAACATTTCATTTTCAACATCAAGAACAGTTCGTTAGAGAAAGCACATATGTTTACAGTATCATTTCTCTTGAAATCACTGAGTCAATTTATCCAATCATTCAGAACGCTGCTGTCTGTGATATCCCTAAATTCTCGCCTGTCATCACAGTGCTTATCTCTCTGTACTGATTCCTGGTTGCTTGCTGCTAGCATCAGACTCAAAGCTCCAGTGCATTCCTCTCTAGTTAATCCATCTCTTCATGCTACAGTTTGTGTTTTCCCACTCTTCACTCTCCTTTCTCCTAGCGCTAAATCATGTGAAAGCTCACTCTGTCCTTTATATTTTTCTTTGTGCGAGAGGAAATTCAGTTTTTTTCTCCGAAAAACCCTGATGAAGGCCAAGGGCCCGAAACACACTGGTTTTAGTTTTAACAATGAAGAAGCTCTTTTAAAAACTAAATGTTTTCCAAGAGTTGCTGAATTTCCTCTGCACTTCAGTTTGCTCCTCAATTCATGCACCTTGGTTGGACAGCGAGGTAGCAGCAATTCCCTTTTCTTTTGAACAAACACTAGACCTGAGTAATAAACAACGAAGAGGATGTACTATTGGTTGTAAGACATCCAACTCTTCATTCACAAAGGAAACCTTTTAGTTTGAAACAACCTTCAGAACTACAGCAGTAAAGCCACAATATATACACACACACATGAACAAATATTAACTCTCTGAAAATACTAAATGCCACAATACGTGCATGATCACCCACATTGGGTGTCACCTTCACTCTAATTGGGCTGTTACCATTGTGCATCTTGCTCAATCAGTAAGACATCCAGAACGCTCCACGTGGTGAGAGGACAAATGGATGCAAAAATAGAGAATATTGATTATTAATCAATATATTGATTGACAGCAAAAAATTCTAACAGGCCTTCTAAAGGTCACATCTATGGCATATTGTTTGTGGAGAGAGATACTGTGGCTTAGGAGGATAAGGTTAATTGTTGCATAGCTTCTCTACAGTAACATGTTAGTCAATGATGTCAATACTGCTTTAGGTTTCTGAATATCACCAGCATACAGTAGAATGCAGTCCAATGCAATTTCCAATGGCTAATAATGTAGCAAATGGTATGGGGTCTGTTTCTTTGTATAATAGATACTTGATTTGGTGATTAGCAGACTACAGTTCATGGAAGATCTGTTCATAGATCAGATCTGCTCTCAAAAAGCTAACCCTTCATACCCCACAACCCACCAAAAGTTGTTTTGACAGCGTTTGGCAGTGGAGTCTGTGCTGTGATTTCACATCTTCCCTTCTGTTTGTCAGATGTGTCACGGTTCAAACAGGCCAATTTGTGACAAGGTCGACACAGGGGGATTATGGAAGCTAATGACCCAGTAATCCTTGTGGGAAGCCGACAAAAAGCAGAGCAAATACAAACTGTATCCTGCACTGATTGCACCTCCCTGCTTCTGAACAATGAGATCAAAATAGCATCTTTCTCAGTTTCCTTTTTCACTGACAGGCTTTTTCCTCTAGTGTTTCTGCAAAAAAGAAATGTTAATTCCTGTGAACACATAACTGCCTGGAGAGTTGAAAAGGTAATCATTTGTTTATAAGGTTTTGAATAAATCAATCTTTAAAGCGTCTTTCAAAACGTCTTTGTAGTTGATCTTGGTAACAAGAGGTGAATGTCTGAGAATTGTAGCGCATCCCAAACGGGGGATTAAATCTCTACGTCCTCAAACCCATATTAATCTGCATTGTCCTCGCCAATTAAATCAAGTGTTATTTGTCACATGCTTCGTAAACAACAGGTATAGGCTAAGAGTGAAACCCTTACTTAGGGGCCCTTCCCAATAATGCAGAGAAAATAATAATAAATACACAATGAGTAACGATAATTTGGCTATATACAGTACACGAGATATGAGTACCGAGTCGAAGTGCAGGGGTATGAGGTAATTGAGGAAGAGATGTACTGTACATATTGTTATGGTAAAGTGACTAGGCAACGGGATAGATAATAAGCAGGAGCAGCAGCATATGTGTTGAGTGAAAAAGGGGGTCAATGCAGATAATCTGGGTACCTATTTGGTTAACTATTTAGCAGTCTTATGGCATGGGGGTAGAAGCTGTTCAGGTTCCTGTTCCAGACTTGGTGCATTGCTACTGCTTACCGTGCGGTTGTCATGTATTGTCATGTTGTGTCTTGTTTCTGTCCTTTCCTTTCACCCTGTCTCCCTCTGCTGGTCGTACTAGGTTACCGTTTCTGTCCCTCTTTCCCCCAGCTGTTCCTTGTCTTCTCTGACTACCTAATTCACCCCTTTTCCCACCTGTTCCCTTTTTCCCTCTGATTAGGTCCCTATATCTCTCTCTGTTTCTGCTCCTGTCTTTGTCGGATTCTTGTTTGTGTGTCTCATGCCTGAACCAGACTATCATCGTGTTTGCTGCAACCTTGTCCTGTCCTGTCGGAATCTACCTGTCCATCTGAGCCCACGTGTGTTCATCATTAAAGAAACTCTGTTTGTTAATTCGCTTTTGGGTCCTCATTCACGCACCTGACAGAAGAATCCGACCAAGAATGAACCCAGCGACTTCGGATCCTCTCCACTCAGCCGTTGAGATCCAGGGAGCGATGCTAGGCAGACACGAGCAGGAATTGTCTGCTGCTCGACATGCCGTTGAGACCCTGGCCACCCAAGTCTCCAACCTCACAGAACAGGTTCACCATCTCCGCCTCGATCCACCGGCCACTTCCAGGGCTTTCGAATCTCCGGAGCCCAGAATCAATAACCCGCCGTGTTACTCTGGGGAGCCCACTGAATGCCGCTCGTTCCTCACCCAGTGTGATATTGTGTTTTCTCTCCAGCCCAACACTTACTCCAGGAGCACTGCTCGTGTCGCCTACGTCATATCTCTCCTTACTGGACGGGCTCGTGAGTGGGGCACGGCAATCTGGGAGGCAAGGGCTGAGTGTACTAACCAGCATCAGGACTTTAAGGAGGAGATGATACGGGTTTTTGATCGATCTGTTTTTGGGGAGGAGGCTTCCAGGGCCCTGTCTTCCCTATGTCAAGGTAATCGATCCATAACAGACTACTCTATTGAGTTTCGCACTCTTGCTGCCTCCAGTGGCTGGAACGAGCCGGCTTTGCTCGCTCGTTTTCTGGAGGGTCTCCGCGCAGAGGTAAAGGATGAGATTCTCTCCCGGGAGGTTCCTTCCAGCGTGGATTCCTTGATTGAACTCGCTATTCGCATTGAGCGACGGGTTGATCTTCGTCACCGAGCTCGTGGAAAGGAGCTCGCGTTCTCCGTTGCCCCCCTCTCCGCATCACTACCATCTTCCTCTGCCGGCTCGGGTGCTGAGCCTATGCAGCTGGGAGGTATCCGCATCTCGACTAAGGAGAGGGAACGGAGAATCACCAACCGCCTCTGTCTCTATTGCGGTTCTGCTGGTCATTTTGTCACTTCATGTCCAGTAAAAGCCAGAGCTCATCAGTAAGCGGAGGGCTAGTGGTGAGCGCTACTACTCCTGTCTCTCCTTCAAGATCCTGCACTACCTTGTCGGTCCATCTACGCTGGACCGGTTCGTCAGCTTCCTGCAGTGCCTTAATAGACTCTGGGGCGGAGGGCTGTTTTATGGACGAGACCTGGGCTCGGGAACATGACATTCCTCTCAGACCGTTAAGGGAGTCCACGGCCTTGTTCGCCCTGGATGGTAGTCCTCTCCCCAGGATTCAGCGTGAGACGCTACCTTTAACCCTCACTGTTTCTGGTAATCATAGCGAAACCATTTCTTTTTTAATTTTTCGTTCACCTTTTACACCTGTTGTTTTGGGCCATCCCTGGCTAGTTTGTCATAATCCTTCCATTAATTGGTCTAGTAATTCTATCCTCTCCTGGAACGTCTCTTGTCATGTGAAATGTTTAATGTCTGCTATCCCTCCTGTTTCCTCTGTCTCTTCTTCACAGGAGGAGCCTGGTGATTTGACAGGGGTGCCGGAGGAATATCACGATCTGCGCACGGTGTTCAGTCGGTCCAGGGCCACCTCTCTTCCTCCACACCGGTCGTATGATTGTAGTATTGATCTCCTTCCGGGAACCACTCCCCCCCGGGGTAGACTATACTCTCTGTCGGCTCCCGAACGTAAGGCTCTCGAAGATTATTTGTCTGTAGCTCTTGCCGCCGGTACCATAGTCCCCTCCTCCTCTCCCGCCGGAGCGGGGTTTTTTTTTGTTAAGAAGAAGGACGGGTCCCTGCGCCCCTGCATAGATTATCGAGGGCTGAATGACATAACAGTGAAGAATCGTTATCCGCTTCCTCTTATGTCTTCAGCCTTCGAGATCCTGCAGGGAGCCAGGTTTTTCACTAAGTTGGACCTTCGTAACGCTTACCATCTCGTGCGCATCAGGGAGGGGGACGAGTGGAAGACGGCGTTTAACACTCCGTTAGGGCACTTTGAATACCGGGTTCTTCCTTTCGGCCTCGCTAACGCTCCAGCTGTCTTTCAGGCATTAGTCAATGATGTCCTGAGAGACATGCTGAACATCTTTGTTTTCGTTTACCTTGACGATATCCTGATTTTTTCACCGTCACTCCAGATTCATGTTCAGCACGTTCGACGTGTCCTCCAGCGCCTTTTAGAGAATTGTCTTTTTGTGAAGGCTGAGAAGTGCACTTTTCATGCCTCCTCCGTCACATTTCTCGGTTCTGTTATTTCCGCTGAAGGCATTAAGATGGATCCCGCTAAGGTCCAAGCTGTCATTGATTGGCCCGTCCCTAAGTCACGCGTCGAGCTGCAGCGCTTTCTCGGCTTCGCGAACTTCTATCGTCGTTTCATCCGTAATTTCGGTCAGGTGGCAGCTCCTCTCACAGCCCTTACTTCTGTCAAGACGTGCTTTAAGTGGTCCGTTTCCGCCCAGGGAGCTTTTGATCTCCTCAAGAATCGTTTTACATCCGCTCCTATCCTTGTTACACCTGACGTCTCTAGACAGTTCGTTGTCGAGGTTGACGCGTCAGAGGTGGGCGTGGGAGCCATTCTTTCTCAGCGCTCCCTCTCTGACGACAAGGTCCACCCATGCGCGTATTTTTCTCATCGCCTGTCGCCGTCGGAACGTAACTATGATGTGGGAAACCGCGAACTGCTCGCCATCCGGTTAGCCCTAGGCGAATGGCGACAGTGGTTGGAGGGGGCGACCGTTCCTTTTGTCGTTTGGACTGACCATAGGAACCTTGAGTACATCCGTTCTGCCAAACGACTTAATGCGCGTCAGGCGCGTTGGGCGCTGTTTTTCGCTCGTTTCGAGTTCGTGATTTCTTATCGTCCGGGCTCTAAGAACACCAAGCCTGATGCTTTATCTCGTCTCTTCAGTTCTTCAGTAGCCTCCACTGACCCCGAGGGGATTCTCCCTGAGGGGCGTGTTGTCGGGTTGACTGTCTGGGGAATTGAGAGGCAGGTAAAGCAAGCGCTCACTCACACTCCGTCGCCGCGCGCTTGTCCTAGGAACCTTCTTTTCGTTCCCGTTCCTACTCGTCTGGCCGTTCTTCAGTGGGCTCACTCTGCCAAGTTAGCCGGCCACCCTGGCGTTCGGGGTACGCTTGCTTCCATTCGCCAGCGTTTTTGGTGGCCCACCCGGGAGCATGACACGCGTCGTTTCGTGGCTGCTTGTTCGGTCTGCGCGCAGACTAAGTCCGGTAACTCCCCTCCTGCCGGCCGTCTCAGGCCGCTTCCCATTCCCTCTCGACCGTGG
Organism: Oncorhynchus mykiss; assembly: GCF_013265735.2. Lineage (NCBI taxonomy): Eukaryota > Metazoa > Chordata > Actinopteri > Salmoniformes > Salmonidae > Oncorhynchus > Oncorhynchus mykiss. The sequence goes on from NC_048570.1 coordinate 57,230,837, forward strand.
TCTCACATCGCCTTAGATTTTGTCACCGGACTGCCTTCGTCAGCGGGGAAGACTGTTATTCTTACGGTTGTCGATAGGTTCTCTAAGGCGGCTCATTTCATTCCCCTTGCTAAGCTTCCTTCTGCTAAAGAGACGGCACAAATCATCATCGAGAATGTTTTCAGAATTCATGGCCTTCCGTCAGACGTCGTTTCGGACAGAGGTCCGCAATTCACGTCTCAATTTTGGAGGGAGTTTTGCCGTTTGATTGGGGCTTCCGTCAGTCTCTCTTCCGGCTTTCACCCCCAGTCTAACGGTCAAGCAGAACGGGCCAATCAGACTATTGGTCGCATCTTACGCAGTCTTTCTTTTCGAAACCCTGCGTCTTGGTCAGAACAGCTCCCCTGGGCAGAATACGCCCACAACTCGCTTCCTTCGTCTGTGACCGGGCTATCTCCTTTTCAGAGTAGCCTCGGGTACCAGCCTCCGCTGTTCTCATCTCAGTTCGCCGAGTCCAGCGTCCCCTCCGCTCAGGCTTTTGTCCAACGTTGCGAGCGCACCTGGAAGAGGGTCAGGTCTGCACTTTGCCGTTATAGGACGCAGACTGTGAGGGCTGCTAATAAGCGTAGAACTAAGAGTCCTAGATATTGTCGCGGTCAGAGAGTTTGGCTCTCCACTCAGAACCTTCCCCTTAAGACGGCTTCTCGCAAGTTGACCCCGCGGTTCATTGGTCCGTTCCGTATTTCTCGGGTCATTAATCCTGTCGCAGTTCGACTTCTTCTTCCGCGATACCTTCGTCGCGTCCACCCGGTCTTCCATGTCTCCTGTATCAAGCCCGTTCTTCGCGCCCCCGCTCGTCTCCCCCCCCCCCCCCCCCCCCCCCCATCCTTGTCGAGGGCGCACCCATCTACAGGGTCCGTAGGATTTTGGACATGCGTCCTCGGGGCCGTGGTCACCAGTACCTCGTAGATTGGGAGGGGTACGGTCCTGAGGAGAGGAGTTGGGTTCCCTCTCGGGACGTGCTGGACCGTGCGCTGATCGAGGATTTCCTCCGTTGCCGCCAGGTTTCCTCCTCGAGTGCGCCAGGAGGCGCTCGGTGAGTGGGGGGGTACTGTCATGTATTGTCATGTTGTGTCTTGTTTCTGTCCTTTCCTTTCACCCTGTCTCCCTCTGCTGGTCGTACTAGGTTACCGTTTCTGTCCCTCTTTCCCCCAGCTGTTCCTTGTCTTCTCTGACTACCTCATTCACCCCTTTTCCCACCTGTTCCCTTTTTCCCTCTGATTAGGTCCCTATATCTCTCTCTGTTTCTGCTCCTGTCTTTGTCGGATTCTTGTTTGTGTGTCTCATGCCTGAACCAGACTATCATCGTGTTTGCTGCAACCTTGTCCTGTCCTGTCGGAATCTACCTGTCCATCTGAGCCCACGTGTGTTCATCATTAAAGAAACTCTGTTTGTTAATTCGCTTTTGGGTCCTCATTCACGCACCTGACAGCGGTAGCAGAGAAAACAGTCTATGACTTGGGTGGCTGGAGTCTTTGACAATTTTTATGGCCTTCCTCAATGGTGCAGTTGTAGGGCCCAAGCAAAATCTTTTCAGCCTTCTGACGGGGAAGAGGCATTGTTGTGCCTTCTTCACGACTGGGTTGGTGTGTGGACCATGTTAATTCTGTAGTGATGTGGACACCAAGGAACTTGAAGCTCTCAACCCTCTCCACTACCACCCTGTCGATGTGGACAGGCGGCGTGCTTGGCCCTCCGTTTCCTGTAGTCCACGATTAGCTCCTTGCTGATGTTGAGGGTGAGGTTGTTGTCCTGGCACCATACTGCCAGGTCACTGATCTCCCAATCGATGATCAGGCCTACCACCATCGTATCGTCAACAAACTTAGTGATTGTGTTGAAGTTGTGCGTGGCCACGCAGTCATGGGAAAATAGGGAGTACAGGTGAGGACTAAGCACACAACCCTGAGGGGCCCCGTATTCAGGGTCTGCATGGTGGAGGTGTTGTTGCCTACCCTCACAACCAGGTGGCGGCCCGTCAGGAAGTTCAGGATTTAGTTGCAGAGCTCAGGACACAGTACAAATACATCTGGAAAAGGGGAGGGGTCTTTTTACTACATCATGTGATTTGAATCAGATGCATTGTGGGCTGATGAGCTACATCAAACAGTAATGGGGGTAATTTGCACACCTCATGAACTATTGACTCAAGTCTTCCCTCTTAGCCTCTTGCGACCATTATTACCACACAACCATGCTGTAATCATACTGTACAGTTCTTTCAAGGTGAAAACCCAAGGAGCTGTTAAAATGCATGATTCACTCAACTCTAAAATGTGAACGCATGCAAAAAATAGGTCCTCTTTTTTTAGTTCGCAGACATTTGAGGAGTGATTAGCTAGATTAATGTCAGTAGTAGCCCAATAGGATGGATTTCATGTTCGTTTCACTTTCCATGCATAATTTCCAAATGAAGTGGACTCTATTGAGAGGAAATATCTATGGAAGGACAGCGGTAACCTTTCACAGGGGACCTTTCTTGAATGTCATTGATTTTAGTGGCAACATAATCTTGTTATTTTGAGGCAGCGTTGTCGTTTGTTGCTTTGAGACAGATGGCCACCACTAGACACTGTGACATGGCCATGGAGGAGGGGGGGTGGGGGGGCTGACATTTACCTCAGATGAAGATAAAGGCTGAGTGACACTTGTTCTGATGGAGGTTTTGTTGACCCATGATGGCTAGTGGCTACTTCATTGCCCTGGTCGATGCACACTACTTACAGTATTTACCCTAAACCTGCAAAATACTGGCCTGTATTAATGTAATGAGGATTTGTTTGGATGAGGGATATTGAAAGTGTTTGAACATTGAGTATGCCTAGTAGTAATTCAGGTAGAAATTAACATTTTTTTGTAGCATAAAAAAACCCCACAAGGAGTAATTCTTACAAGGAGCTTTATCCTCTCCCATACCCATCTGTCTCATTGAAGATTCTCATACCTGCAATCTGTTTCAGCATGTTAAGCATGTGCATACAGCTTTAATTGGGTGTCAGTGTCAAATCAGACATACACTGTTTCATGGGTTGGAATGATTTCAATTAAACATTCCAACAAAACCATCAAATCAGGGAAGATTGTTGACAGGTACTAGTATCAGTTTGGTTTATGTTGTGTATTCAATCATGATCATTTTCTAAATATATAAACACGGCATCTCCATGAAATAATAAAAAAAAGTATTCAGACCCTTAGACTTTTTCCACATTTTGTTACGTTTCAGCCTTATTCTAAAATAGATGAAATTGTTTTTTTTCTTCTCATCAATCTACACATAATACTCCATAACGACAAAGCAAAAACAGATTTTTAGAAATTTGTGCCACTGGATTAAAAATGTAAAAATATGTGAAATATCACATTTACATAAGTATTCAGACCCTTTACTCAGTACTTTGTCGAAGCACTTTTGGCAGCGATCACAGCCTCGAGACTTCTTGGGTATGATGTTACAAGCTTGGCACACCTGTATTTGGGGAGTTTCTCCCACTCTTCTCTGCAGATCCTCTCAAGCTCTGTCAGGTGGGATGAGGAGCATCACTGCACAGCTCTTTTCAGGTCTCTCCAGAGTTGTTAGATTGGGTTCAATTCCAGGCTCTGGCTGGGCCACTCAAGGACATTCAGAGACTTGTCCCAAAACCCCTCCTGCATTGTCTTGGCTGTGCGCTTAGTGTCGTTGTCCTGTTGGAAGGTGAACCTTTACCCAATCTGAGCAGGTTTTCATTAAGGATCTCTCTGTACTTTGCTCTGTTCATCATTCCCTCAATCCTGACTAGTATCCCAGTCTGTGCCCCTGAAAAACATCCCCACAGCATGATGCTGCCACCACCATGCTTCACCGTAGGGATGGTGCCAGGTTTCTTCCTGATGAGACGCTTGATATTCACGGCAAAGAGTTCAATCTTGGTTTCATCAGATCAGAGAATCTTATATCTGAGAGTCCTTTAGGTGCCTTTTGGCAAACTCCAAGCGGGCTGTCATGTGCCTTTTACTGGCTTCTGTCTGGTCACTCTACAATAAAGGCCTGATTGGTGGAGTGCTGCAGATATGGTTGTCCTTCTGGAAGGTTCTCCCATCTCGACAGAGGAACTCTGGAGCTCTGTCAGAGTGACCATTGGGTTCTTGGTCACATTCCTGAACAAGGCCCTTCTCCCCCGATTGCTCAGTTTGGCCGGGCGGCCAGCTCTAGGAAGAGTCTTTGTGGTTCCAAACTTCTTCCATTTAAGAATGATGGAGGCCACTGTGTTCTTGGGGACCTTCAATGCTGCATAAATGTTTTCATACCCTTCCCCAGGTCTGTGCCTCAACACAAACCTGTCTTGGAGCTCTACGGGCAATTCCTTCGACCTCATGGCTTGGTTTTTGCTCTGACATGCACTGTCAACTGTGGGACCTTACATAGACAGGTGTGTCTTTCCAAATCAAGTCCAATCAATTTAATTTACCACAGGTGGACTAAACAAGTTGTAGAAACATCTCAAGGATGATCAATTTTGAGTCTGAATACTTAAGGTGTTTTTGTTTTTTATTTTTAATACATTTGCAAACATTTCCTAAAACCTGTTTTCATTATGGTATTGTGTGTCGATTTCAATTTCAGAATAAGGCTGTAATTTAACAATGTGGGAAAAGTAAACGGGTCTGAATACCTTCCGAATGCACTGTACATGTAAAGTTACAGATCTCAAAAAGCATCGCTGTGTAGTATAAAATGATTGAATTGTATTTAAACTTTTGACTCTTTGCATTTGCTTCTAAACGTTTTTGTCTCTTCTCCAACATCGGGGACATGTGGCAGGGTAGCATGTAATCACTGCTAATCACAGCAAAGACCAAACGATAACAATATATTGTGGTGTACATCATGGTATTTTCACCAGTATGTATTGATCTCTTTGCGGTAATACAGTCCAGCATTTCCCCACTAATTGTTATTTTGTGTTGTTGCTGTGTCTGATCTATATTTGTACCATCCCTACAGTAAGTAACATGAGGTGCAAACTCTTTCATCAATACTGTAAAAGTAATGCTTTTCATTTATGTAGCGATAAAATGCCAAATGTAATGCATGGTAAATTACATGCTACAGGTGATGAAAAACATGAAACTGAACAACAAATACTGTTTTATTTTATTTTGGGTTATGTTTTGATCAAAGCCTATATACAGTGCATTTGGAAAGTATTCAGACCCCTTGACTTATTCCACATTTTGTTATGTTAGACCCTAATCAAGTTGTAGAACCCTCTCAAGGATAATCAATGGAAACAGGATGCACCTGAGCTCAATTTCGAGTCTCATAGCGAATGGTCTGAATACTTATGAATATAAGATATTGCTGTTTTTGTATTTTTTATATATATTTGCAAACATTTCTAAAAACCTGTTTTCGCTTTGTCATTATGGGGAATTGTGTGTAGATTTATGAGGAAAACATTTAATCAATTTTAGAATAAGGCTGTAACAACAGAATGTGGAAAAAGTCAAAGGGTCTGAATACTTTCACTATATGTAACAGGGTGAAGATTGCCTTGTAGCACCTATCAGTGCAAAGGATCTGTATACACAGTGAGACTCCTTTCATCTATATTTTGGGATCATACACTCGACATGACTTATGCTACTAACAGAAAAATCCCAATTATCTTTGCACCCCACCAACATCAGAGGAAGGGGTTGGCCTGGTCGCTTCTATTCATACAGCAGGCTACTGGACAAGATCAAACCAAAAACCTCCAGTACAAGTCAGAGAATATACTGTGTGGTTATAGGAGGAGGCTATTATTTCAGCAGGGTCTTTAGTTTGTGTCTGTCCCCATCTCTGAACCTGCTTCAATAACCACCCACCCCCACTGTCATCACTGAGACTGCGTCCAGTACTGGCCTTTTAACTCCGTATTGATCGTGTAGGGATTTGGGTTAGATTTACTGTCAATTCTGGATGACACCTCTTGCAGATACAATGTACAGTGATGTCTCATGAGCCCACATCTGTCACTGCTAGGCCTGGGAAACTCAGTACAGAGTAAGTAAATAAGACATCATGGAATTTAGTTCTTACCAAATGACTTTGGACTCCTGTAAAGAAAGTCTATTGGGCTCAGTGAGCTCCCTCCTCATACTTCCTGTAATTCTATTGCACCTTGGAATTTTTCCAGTATGTATTACATTTTTTTTACGTCCTTCTCCCCCCTGTAATCTGAAGCGATTTATTACATTACAACCTATTACGTACTGATCAAGCCAAATGAAGGAAACATAAATGCTATCATTGTGAGTAGTCCACTGGCAGTCCCTCACTCCTCATTACCTTAGCTAAGAGCCTTAGGCCTAGCTACCAAACCTCCAATCCCCTCCTAATGGATTAACAGAGGGCCGACTCCATGTGCAATTATATAACAGTTACGACAGCTTTACTTTGTGTCTGGAGCTCATGAGTTTTGAACTTGAAGATCACAACTCAGTGTGCAGCCTTCTCATTTGGATGTACGGTATGTCAGAAAGGCCTGAAGTTACCTAGAAGCCCTCAGGGTAGCTCTGCCAGGAAAGACTCAGGTACAAGTGTTCCCCTGTGGGATTCATCCCACCGTAGAGCACCACTGATGAGACTGATTGATCCAATGTGATCAGCTCCATTGCTCATGAAAACAGATAGTTAAAGGCTAACACTTTTAATGAAAAATGTGCAAATCATGCAGTGACAATGTTGTGCATCCTTGGGTTTTTGTTTATCAAGTTGCCACCAGCGTTTTTGTCAAGTGAAGATAATTCAATGGCAAATAATATTACACAGATATGTTGCATCAGTGATAGTTACAGTGCTGTTACACCATAATTAACCTTGAATCTAAACTTCAGTCATTTACAATGTGGTTTGAATGAAGAAAAATACCATGCGCTGTGGCAGATTTATTCCTGAATGCCATTACATTGTTCCATGAGTTCTGTGAATAAAATAATGAGCTACCGTGTGTATACGAATCAATTAACAAGACCTCTACTGGCACTGCTTGTCTCGTATGCTAGCTAAGCGCCAGGCCCCATCTGACTGGCTGTCCCAGGGGCAGGTGGGAGTCACGGAGAGTATGTGGAGGGAAGATAGCTGGGTAAAGCAACCCTCAGAAGGTGCCGACACTGTTTGAATGTAGAGGTGGGAGGAAGCTGTTTCCCTGGCAGCATAAACACAGGGTTAGCTGACTCTGCCGTGAGCACTGTGGCCCTTCCCTCTGATGGGGAGGGAGGGGTGTTTTGGGGCAGGTATGAGGTAGAGGGGGCGAGACAGAGTGTTCAGTAAAACCCCAGGAAAGCTGACAGGCTGCCTGGCATATCTTTGATGGTGTGCTTTTTTTCAACCTCTTCCACACAGACACGATGATGCACCGCTGTTGCGCTTACTAACTTATTTATTTATTGCAGCACATTCTGTACCTTTTGAAGGGAGGCATAAAGTAGCAATGGGATTTTTTGAGTATCACATTATTCCTTTCAGTTTTACTAATTCAGATGATATGATCGTTTAGCATATTTATGGACAGTACAAACCATGTTAACCTACATATTTCATATTCTGTGCCAGGACATTTCCTTCTAATCATTAAACATTCAACATTCATTTACAATAATATCACTTCTTAAGTTCCATTTATAGAGTGATATGAACCCTGTTCTAGCAGCGGCAGCCCAGCCCAACAGTCCGTGACCACACTTCATTTTTCTCACTTTGACATTTCCTGTCAAAATATGATGCAACCTTGACTCAAAGTTGATTGGGAAACATAGCTTGCCTTTGAGAGGCATGCTGCTGGTGTGTGTCTACAAGTGGACAATACCACAGAGACCTGTTCTTCTCCTCGGATTTCAAGATCTGTAGACTGTTGTAAAAAGCTTTTTGTTGACGAAATAGCTGCCATTTCATGTGAGAAGCTGTCAGCATGTGAGATTTAATTATATTTCTCTGAAACAGGCCATTTTTTTGGGTGAAGTGAGGTAACAAATCAAAACAATACTGTGAATATTGTTTCAGCAAAAAATGCTAACTTTGATCAACTGCTGTTTTTCTCTGTTTTACGAGAAAAACATTACTTATTTTCAGCTTCTGTGTCAAAGGCTACGTTTACACAGGCAGCCCAATTTTGATATTTTGCCCAATTATGGGCAAAAGATCTGATTGATCAAAAGTGTTCTCTTGACCAATCTCTTTCCCTCCCTTAGTGACCACTCTGTATCAGAATCTGAACCCATGGAGGTAGGGGTCACACACCTCCCTGTGGCGGAGCGACGCAGATGGAAACAGCTGTCCCTATTGTGATCAAGGAGTGCACCAGCTTCAGCAGTGTCCAATACGTCCCAACTCGGGATCCACGTGATCAGAGGGATGGTCACATAATCTTCCGCCTCCTAGGGCAGGTGTGAGTATCCCATCTTCATCACTTTCTGTCAAAACCTTTTTAGTGTCGATCACACTAGCTGACTGTCCCTCGTGTACTGTTTCTTCAGTGCTAGTGGATTCCGGTGCGCCGGGAAACTTTATTGACCACACCCATGCCTCCTCTCTGAACCTCACCTCATACCCGCTCTCCTCTCCGTTTCCGGTTCAAGCCCTTGATAATCGGCCACTAGGATCCAGGACCATCACACACATCACCACACCACTCACCCTCACCGTGGAGTCCATCCATCATGAGAACATACCCTTTTTCATTATTAGTGCACCAGCTCACAAGATCATCCTCGGTCTCCCATGGCTCCAACGCCATAATCCCACCATCTCATGGTCGAGGATGAAAATCAATGACTGGGCACCCGAATGCCGAAGGACCTGCTTTCCCTTCCCCTGTGGTTCCATGTTGGCTGAGAGTCCTGTGGTTGCCCTTTAGTCCAACATCCCAGAGGTACACCAGGACCTGCGGGAGGTTTTTACCAAAACCCGTGCCACCTGTCTCCCTCCTCATCGCCCCTGGAACTGCCGACGACCTGCTTGCAGGCTCTGTGCCCTAGCGCAGACGCATCTACCCTCTGTGGGTGGCTGAAACAAAGGCCATGGAGGAGTACATCAATGAGGCGCTCCAACAAGGTTTAACCTGCATGTTCATCTCTACTGCGTCTGCAGGCTTCTTCTTCGTGGTGAAGAAGGATGGAGGATTACGCCCATGTATTGATTACAGAGGACTGAATGTGATCACCACCAAGTATCGTTGCCCTCTCCCTTTGGTGCTGGCAGCCATCGAACAGCTCTGCGGGGCCGGGTTCTTTACCAAATTGGACCTGCAGAGTGCATACAATCTCATCCGGGATGGGGGGTGAATGGAAGACAACTTTCTGCACGATGTCTGGTCACTACGAGTACTCGGTATTGCCTTTTGGCTTAGCTAATGTGCCGTCATTGTTCCAATCATTCATCAACGAGGTGTCCCAGGACATGCTCGGACGCCAGGTGGTCGTGTATATCGACGACATCCTGTTCTACTTGGCTACCTTGGAGGATCACATCGCTCACATCCGAGTAGTCCTGGAACGTCTCCTGGCCAACCAACTAAATGTCAAGGCAGAGCAGTGACCATTTCATCAGGAAGCTGTCTCCTGTCTAGGCAACCAGAACCGCCCGCAAGGAGTGATGATGGACGTTAAGAAGCTAGATGTGGTTAGGTTGGCCAGTCCCAACCACCATAAAGGGGCTACAACGGTGTTTGGGGTTTGCCTACTTCTACCTCTTTTTCATCAGGAACTTTAGCTCCATCGCCTCTCCTCTCACCTCTCTCCTCAAGGGTGGTCCCTGTAGGTTGGTGTGGAGTCCTGCAGCTGACGAGGCTTTCCGCCTACTTAAGGGACGTTTCACCTCTGCCCCATTGCTCAAACACCACCCTTTGTGGTGGAGGTGGATGCTTCAGAGGTGGGTGTGGGGGCTCTCCTGTCTCAATGACAAGGTAAACCACAAAAATTGTATCCTTGTGCTTATTACTCTCTTGTCTCCTACAAGAGAGGAATTATGATGGCCGCGATTGAGCGCTCCTGCCGGTGAAGTTGGCATTAGAGGAGTGGAGACACTGACTAGAGGGTGCCAAGGACCCATTTGTCATCCTCACCGACCATCGGAACTTGTAGTATATACGGAGGCGGCTGAATCCGCGCCAAGCGAGGTGGCCCTTTTCTTTACTAGATTTGACTTCACACTAACGTATCGCCCAGGTTCAAAGAACACCAAAGCCGATGGCCTGTCCTGTCTCTACGATTCGGGAGAGGGTCCTGAATGCACCCATAATTCCTCCCTCATGAGTCGAAGCCCCTTGTGGTCTTGAACGTAGATGTGGACATTCACTAGGCTCTAGAGAGGGAACCCGCACCAACTACCTGTCCTCCTGAGCGCATCTACGTTCCCACTGGGATAAGGAATCGGCTGCTGACCTGGGCGCATCTACGTTCCCACTGGGATAAGGGATCGGCTGCTGACCTGGGCGCATCTACGTTCCCACTGGGATACGGGATCGGCTGCTGACCTAGGCGCACATAGCCATCATCGCTGGACATCCAGGTATTACTCGTATTACTCAATCCATCTCCGAGAAGTATTGATGGCCCACCTTGGCGCAGAAAGTTATTCCCTACATGAACTCCTGTTCCGTATGTGCCCAAACTAAATCCCCCCTGCACGCTCCAGCAGGGAAACTCCTTCCCCTTCCCATGCCTCAGCATCCTGGTCTCATCTATTCATTGATTTTGTCACTGATCTCCCCTCCTCTGATGGTTTCACCACCATTTTGGTGGTTGTGGATAGATTCCCCAAATCCTGTAATTTCATCCCTCTCTCTGGTCTCCCTACTGCTCTCCAGGTCGATGAGGCACTGTTCCAGCAGGTCTTCCTGTATCATAGCCTTCCAGAGGACATTGTCTCTGACCGTGGCCCCCAATTCACATCATGGGTATGGAGAGCCTTCATGGAGAAGCTCTGGGTCACAGTCAGCCTCACGTCCGGGTATAGGCCTCAGTCTAACGGGCAGGTGAAGAGGATGAACCCGGAGCTGGGGAGGTTCCTGAGGAGCCACTGCCAGGACAGGCAAGGGGAGTGGGCCCGATTCCTTCCATGTGCAGAGTATGCCCAGAATTCGTTACGTCACTCCTCCACCAGGTTGACTCCCTTCCAGTGTTTGCTGGGTTATCAGCCAGCCCTGGCTCCGTGGACCCTGGGCCAGCCCGAAGCGCCTGAAGTGGATGAGTGGTTCAGGCACGCAGAAGAAGTGAGGAGCAATGACCATGAGAGGCTCCCACCATCAGAAGGAGCAGGCGGATCCTTACCTCAGTGAGACTCTTGTGTTACATCCTGGTGATAGTGTCTGGCTTTCCACCAGGAATCTCGCACTCCGCCTGCCCTGCAATAAGCTGAGGCCCCGGTTTGTGGGGCCGTTCAAGGTTCTCTGGAGGGTCAATGAGGTGACGTATAGATTACAGCTTCCCAGTGACTACACGTATCTCACCTTTTCATGTCTCCCTTATCAGGCCGGTGGTTCCTGGTCCCCTGGCTGAGGCTGTCCCCCACGACACCCCTCCGTCTCCCCTGGATGCCCGAGGGAGGTCCGGTAAGATTCCTACTGGACTCCCGACGTCGTGGGGGTGGGCTCCAGTACCTGGTGCATGGGGAGCAGTACGGTGTTGGGTTCCGGTGGAGGACATTCTGGATCACAACCTCTGTGATTTCCCTTCGCCATCAGGACCGGCTCGCTCCTCACCCTCAGGTCCGTCCCCCTGGCCGGCGTCGTCCTGTGGCTGGAGTCGCGCATTGGGGGTGGGGGGGTACTGTCACGTCTACGCCCACCCCCCCTCTCCGGATTTCGACGTTGCCGGTTTACTAATCACTGGGTCATGCAACCATCATTACGGACAACTGGCACCATTGTTACACGCACCAGTGCCTCATTATGAGACTCACCTGGACTCCATCAATTCACTGACTACCTCCCCTATATCTGTCACTCCCTTAGGTTCATTCCTCAGGCAGTATTGTTTCCGTGTTTCATGTCCAGACGCTACTCTTGTTTTGTATCGTTCCATGTTCTTTGCATTATTCAACTCAAAACCTGACTCCCAGCATCTCCATTACAGAGGGCAGAAAACCAACTTCATTCTCTTTTATAATCAGTATCATAATGTATGTCAACAAACAAACCAACCTCTGTCAGACGTACAGAAGATTGAGTGTTTTCTTTGAGTAATATCATTGACCAACAGTCATACATTGTGAAAATAACAATTAAACCTCATGCAATGAGGTGTCATGAGTAAAAACAACTGTGAGGACTCCACATTAGACAGCGAGCGGTGCAGTGGTTCCACAAAACCCAGCTACTCTCCTCCAAAAGTAAACTGCTTCATGTCTCCGTCATCCCCTCTCTTTCCCAACATGCCCCAAGTGAACGTATAATCTCATCAGCGCCGATTATCCTCCTCTCAGGAGGCTGTCCTGCACGGGTATAATTATGGCACGGTGGACTTTTAGGAAGCATATGCCATCTGTAATAGGCGGCTAATGCGCTTGATTGGGTCTGCCTGGTCATGTGAGTAGATAAGAGGGGCCCTTTGGGGGATAGAACAACAGTGGTTATTATTCAGACAAAACACCTTGGGGTTTTCCCAAAGCTCTCATAAGACCGTAAGACTAATTCCTCTATAGTATCGGTCTAAAAGAATATACAGACGACTGTCCTGTGAGCGCATCAAAGCCAGGAGAGACGTAGCATTTGGGGATGTCTATAGCAATGACATTTAGACAGATTTTCGGGGTTCATTATGTAGACACAAAGACACTGCAATATTGATGTTATTGATGATTTGTCGAACACATACACACAGGTACCAAAATGTATTTGGATAACAGTTCAAAATGAACTGAAAAAATTGGAGGTTATATCCATGATTTAGAAGTTGGTTTGTTATTTTGCGTGAGCAGGCATAGAAATAGTTAACCAGTACGTTTGCTGTTTGGGGATTATCCAATCAGACAGTGTGTTTGCATGTGGGAGTTTCCTTTTCTCTCCCTTCTCAGTAGAAAGCCTGTGGGATTTTTTTGGGGAGGTGAGCGTCTTTGATATTTTATTAATCAATAGGAGAGTGTGTGTTCAGATTGAGAGAGTGCAGGGTGGGGAATGTGCTCAGAAACCCTTTGATTTGCTGAAGCAAGTATCAGCCATTTTGCCAGAGTGAGAAAGAAAAACTCTTGAGTCATGGCTTTTCATCCGTCTATTCAATTCTAATTCATAAACCATGTGATGGAAGCCTATGACAAATTCAATAAGGGGTCAACAAATACATTTAACCTCTATGGCATTACTGAGCACACAATAATAATTTAAATTACTGTATTATGTATTGAAGTGTCAATGATATAATAAATGGTTATGTTAGAGTGTGAAATACAAGACCCAAAGGGACTTCACTGCTGAAACCAAAGTTGTATGCATATTTGCCATATTTTCTGTGTGAAATGACTTTGGTGAAAAATGTGATCATAATAATGCTTTGCCCACAGTAATCATCCTCCCCCTTCATGTCCATCATCATTGATATTAATAACATCTGAGTGCAGCAATGGTATCGCTAATTACTAAGAACAAATTGTAAAATGACTGTGAACCCACAATGGAGGGCTAATTCATAAGAGTGTTGATAGTCAGCCTCTAATGTGTCGTGCATGGCTGATGTTTGTTGACTCTGAATTCCTCTCCCCTGAATCCATTAAAACACAGAGGGAAATGAGCTGTTCTTTGTAGCACATTTCAATCACGCCGTGACCCTTGATAATGAGTAAAAGCAAATTGAACAAGAGGTGAGATATTCACCCTGTTGGTTGGTTTTTCAACAGAATAAGTTGTGTTCAGTTTGAACAATGCCATTATGTTTTAGTCACCACCGACTGTGAGAGTCAGGTGCCTGGGATTTTTTTTATCAAATACTTGATTTTCGGTAACAAAGTCTGACTTCCTTGTTTTCTCCTCATGACAAACCAAACCCAGTTTGCATTCGGAAAGTATTCAGACCAGTTCCCTTTTTTTATCCTCATGAATCTACCTACAAACAATACCCCATAATGAAAAACTGAAAACAGGTTTTTAGAATTTTTTGCACATTTGTTAAAAGCAACAAAAAAACTTAAATACCTTTCTGACATAAGTATTCAGACCCTTTGCTATGAAACTTGAATTTGAGCTCAGGTGCATCCTGTTTCCATTGATCACCCTCGAGATGTTTCTACAACCTAATTGGAGTCCACCTGTGGTAAATTCAATTGATTGGACATGATTTGGAAAGGCACACTCCTGTCTATATAAGGTCCCACAGTTGACAGTGCATGTCAGAGCAAAAATCAAGCCATGGGGTTGAAGGAATTGTCCATAGAGCTCCGAGACAGGATTGTAGCGAGGCACATATCTGGGAAAGGGTACCCAAAAATGTAGGCAGCATTGAAGGTCCTCAAGAACACAGTGACTTCCATCATTCTTAAATGTAAGAAGTTTGGAACCACCAAAACTCTCTTTCTAGAGCTGTCCGCACAGCCAAACTGAGCATCGGGGGAGAAGGGCCTTGCTCAGGGAGGTGACCAAGAACCCAATGGTCACTCTGACAGAGCTCCAGAGTTCCTCTGTCGAGATGGGGGAACCTTCTAGAAGGACAACCCTCTCTGTAGTACTCCACCAATCAGGCCTTTATGGTAGAGTGGCCAGACGGAAGCCATTCCTCAGTAAAAGGCACATGACAGCCCGCTTGGAGTTTGCCAAAATGAACCTAAAGGACTCTCAGACCATGAGATACAAGATTCTGTAGTCTTATGAAACCAAGATTTAACTCTTTGGCCTGAATGCCAAGCGTCACGTCTGGAGAAAACCTGGCACCATCCCTATGGTGAAGCACAGTGGTGGCAGCATCATGCTATGGGGATGTTTTTCAGCAGCAGGGACTGGGAGACTACAGATGTGGGAAGTTGTCAGATTGAGGGAAAGATGAACGTAGCAAAGTACAGCGGTGTCCTTGATGAAAACCTGCTCCAGAGCGCACAGGACCTCAGGCTGGGGTGAAGGTTCACCTTCAAACGGGACAACGACCCTAAGCACACAGCCAAAACAACTCAGGAGTGCTTCGTGACAAGTCTCTGAATGTCAGAACCTGGACTTGAACCCGATCGAACATCTCTGGAGAGACCTGAAAATAGCTGTGCAGCAACGCTCCTCATCCAACCTGACAGAGCTTGAGATGATCTGCAGAGAAGAATGGGAGAAACTCCACAAACACAGGTGTGTCAAGCTTGTAGCATCATACCCAAGAAGACTCAAGACTGTAATCGCTGCCAAAGGTGCAGCCAAAGGTGCTTCTGAATACTTATGTAAATGTGATATTTCTGTTCTGTTTTTTTATATGTTTGCAAACATTCCAAAAAAACTGTTTTTGCTTTGTCATTATGGGGTATTGTGTATAAGTTGATGAGGGGGAAAAAACAATGTAATCAATTTTAGATTAAGGATGTAATGTACCAAAATGTGGAAAAAGTCAAGCTGTCTGAATACTTTCCGAATGCAATGTATATGACCGTTTTTTATGAGATGCTATTGCGTATAATTTAGTTAATTTATATACTGTCTGTGCTAGATGAGAAGACAACTGAAATAAGATGTGTCATTGTATCTCAAACATACTTCTCCCAACCTCTGAACAAAGTATATCTCTAAAGTGTAACTCTTCCCAGAGGCTTGACAAGCAAATTTCACTTTCAGCGTGAGTTGCCATGCATGTCAAAATGTGTATTGTGTAGATGAAATGATGCTCCTTTCCAGAAGATGTCTGTATGTCAAAAATCAACCTGCAACAGAGCATGCTGGGAAATATGACAACTTCCCACATCTGTGGATAACTCCATAGATTTAACTCCCTGTCTCTGGTTACCCTTAATGGAGTCAAAAGTACTCTGTCCAATGAACACGTTATCAATAGGGAGAGTATCACTCTCTTGAGGTTTATGATAACTCCAAGTATTGTACATTTTGATTTCAACTATCCTTGATTTATTGTGTAGTGTCTTATATTAGCAAGGTGGGCACTTGAACATACTGGGGCCGTACTTGCGAACGTTAGAAACAGTAAAAATTCAACCGTTTCTCTGTCTCAAAATGGGCATCAGCCAATTAAAATCCAATGATTTACTTGCATGGGATAGAATGCTATATTTCAGCTGGTCCCATCAGATAACCTTGGCCCACCTTAACACTAAGCTAACCTCACCAGATGACAGTGATTATTTCCTGGAACAAGTTTTCGGCCCGAGTGTGGTTTTATTTGGCCCACTAAGTTTTCATCATTGGACATAAAAGACTGTAAAAACATCAGGAAATCAGCTCCAATGTGATTTTAATTGAAGAAATCTGTTTCTACGTATTCCCACGCATAATAGAGAGGCATGTGATCGTATACAAATGTAAGCAAGATTTGAAATGATTAGGTATTAGTCAAACATTATATCTGTTCGGGCTTCTGTGGTCAATTTGCAGTCTACAAATTATTTGTAATTAAGTTCCAGTCCCCCGACCATCCTCTCAAGAGAAAATTAGCCTGTGGCTGAATCTAGTTGATGATCCCTGATGTAGATAGATGGGAACAAACACTTTAACATAAGAGTGTCTTATATTATTAGCCCAGAATTATTTTGGTGTTATTACATACAGCCGGCAAGAACTTTTGGATATCAAAGCGACAGTAACTCACCAGCATTGCGATCAGGAATGTGACTTTCCCGAGTCGGATCTTTTGTTTGTACCCCCCAGGGCAATTGAATTGATTCCAGAGGCTGATCCAAAACACCGAAGGCAGAGAAGAGGTATTCGGAGTGGACTTCTAGCCCGACTCAGGAGGCGCACACACTACCCACCGCTTCCAATATACTGTACAGCCAGTTGGGTTCTCAGTCTGTCATGCAGACAAGAATAAATATCTCTCCGGGAAGAAGGGCGGGGGTGTATGTTTCACGATTGTGATAGCATACAGGAACTCAAGTCCTTTTGTCCACCCGACCTAGAATACCTCACAATCAAATGCCGACCGTATTACCTCCCAAGATAATTCTCTTCGGTTAAAGTCACAGCCGTGTATATTTCCCCTCAAACCAATACCAAGACGGCCCTCAAAGAACTTCACTGGACTTTATGCTAACTGAAAACCACATATCCTGAGGCCTCATTTATTGTAGCTGTGGATTTTAACAAAGCACATTTGAGGAAAACGCTACCAAAGTTCTATCAACACATTGACCTTAGTACTTGCACTGCTGAAACACTAGACCACTGCTACTCCAACTTCCAGGATGCCTCCGAGAATAACACTGACGAATACACTGATACGATGACTGAGTTTATCAAGAAGTGTATAGGAGATGTTGTACCCACTGTGACTTTTAAAACCAACCCTAACCAAAAACCGTGGATAGATGGCAGCATTCACGCAAAACTTAAAACATGAAAGATCGCATTTAACCAAGGCAAGGTGATAGTGAATATGACCGAATACAAACAGTATAGTTATTCCCTCCGTAAGGAAATCAAACAGGCAAAACATCAGCATAGAGACAAATTGGAGTCGCAATTCAATGGCTCAGACGTATGTGGCAGGGTCTACAGACAATGACGGACTACAAAGGGAAGACTCAACACAACAGTGTGTTGATTACCAGCTGATTACCAGCAATGGGAGTGTGGTGCCAGGAAAGTAACCTCTCAGCCGAAGGAGCTGATTGTGGACTTCAGGAAACAGCCGAGGGAGCACCCCCCTATCCACATTGACGGGAACGTAGTGGAGAAGGTGGAAACTTCCTCGTTGTACACATCACTGACAAACTGAAATGATCCACCCACACAGACAGTGTGTCGAAGAAGGTGGGTGCAACAGCGCCTCTTCAACCTCAGAAGGCTGCAGAAAGTTGGCTTGGCATCTAAAACCCTCACAAACTTTTACAGATGCACAATTGAGAGCATCGTGTCGGGCTGCATCACCGCCTGGTACGGCAAATGCACCGCCCGCAACCACAGGAGGGTGGTGCGGTCTGCCCAACGCATCACCGGGGGCAAACTACCTGCCCTCCAGGACACCTACAGCACCCAATGTCACAGGAAGGATAAAATATAATCAAGGACAATAACCACCCAAGCCACTGCCTGTTCACCCCGCTATCATCCAGGAGGCGAGGTCAGTACAGGTGCAACAACGCTGTGACTGCGAGACTGAAAAACAGCTTCTATCTCAAGACCAGCAGACTGTTTAATAGCCATCACTAGCATTTTAGATGCTACTGCCCTATAAATAGACTTGAAATCACTGGCCACTTGAATAATGTTCTACATATTTTGCATTACTTATCTCATATGTATACTGTATTCTATTATATTATAGCTTAGTCTATGCCGCTCTGACATTGCTTGTCCAACAATTTATGTATTCTTAATTACATTCCTTTACTTCAGATATGTGTGTATTATGTGTTTTGTTATGAAATTGTTAGATATGACTTGTTAGATATTTCTACACTGTTAGAGCTAGAAACACAAGTATTTCGCTACACCCACAATAACATCTGCTAGATGTGTGTATTTGACCAATAACATTTGATTTGATTTGAAGAGTTTCCTTTAACAAAGCCAAGCTCTCTTGTTTAATCGTACAGATGGCAGTATTCCAGTAACAGTGTTAGTTATTTAAGAAGTTTACCACTCACCTCACAAGGGGTGGCACACTGTAGGCTAAGGCTACCATTCAAATATAGTCCTACATATTAGGCCTACACTAATTGTGGTAGTGTGTTGTAAAGAGAAAATAAGTGCATAAAATAAACCTTGTAAATGAAGATAACGATTACATTTTATGGGGAGCTTCTTGTTGGAGTCCCTCTTGCAGACCAACACATAGGCTACCTGCACTGTTACATAAATAACTGTCGCTACTATAGGCTATATTGCATAGACGTGTAGGCTACACTTACATGCACAACTATTTATATGCATTTTTATAATCATCTACTTTGTTATGTGACAACAGTGGAACTTTTTTTCCTCAAACAAAAACCTCTCCCCAAAAGGGAATTCAATCATCGTACCTTGCCATCTCTGGGCTTACCGCATTAGTGGAACGCTCCACCAATTAGTGATAGCAGTTAGGGTAAATTACAGATATTTGACAATACCACGAGTGTCTTCCACTGTTTTTTACGATGCACGAATATACACGCACTGCACAGTTTATTAGGTACACCACCCTGTTCTCAAAAATGGATCGCTCCTACAGACAGTGAGACGTGGCCGTGGCTTGCTGTATAAATCAGGCGGACAGGCATCGAGACATTCCGTTACTCTGTGTGTCAGATCGAACCCCACAGATCCTGCCTAATACCGTTAGATCATTCAGAGATTCCCAGTTACTTTGAACATTACATTGGGTTGGCCCCTGCTAAAACATTGTCATCTTAGATTAGGATACCCCTAAATTCAGTGATGGAAGTCACAGGAGACAAGTGGCACATTTTCACATCTCTATCTATGAAGTGTTGAAATGATTCTGCTGTGCCTTTTCCATCCATTATTGTTGTTCAAAGGGCCCCACGCAAAAGACAACCGTTATGAAAACATTTACACCATCCTATACATCTTAATATTTACATTACAGAAAGCATATAACCTATACCCAAGGCTCATCACATTTGTTTGAATCCTCTCTTCTTCAACTTGTTCACTATCGTGTCACATAAAAATCAACCTAAATTAGTAATTGAGTAAACATTTAATCAACAATCTATGTATATTTCAGAGCTTTTATAGTTCTAGTTGTCGGTGCTAATAATTATGCTCAGTGCTCAAGTTGAATGTTTCTCTCACTCGGTCGGTTGCCATGAAACACCTCATCAGTCGCTACCAGGGAGGGTTTGGATTAGTGTGTGAAATTCGTCGAAAGCTCTCAACATACCCGGTAAGAAATTAAAGATGAATAAGTGTTGCGTACAATCAGGATGCCCTCTGACTCCTATGAAGACAAAGACGAAAAGGCAGGCCTCAGTGGAAACTGACAAAATATAGGAAACAGTTGAGAAAATTGGGGGATACAAGGTATATTGAAAGCATGTCCCACTGGGCATACCACATCATTTTAACGTGAATAATTGGGTAATATTTGGTTAATTAAGACGATCAATGAGATTACAACCTACATTCACCCACTCAGAAAGACAGACAATAGATAGTTGAATTTCCAATGTGTTATCACTAAGCTTTCAATCATCTAAAAGCACAACTAAATTCCAATTGAAAAATGTCACATTTTTGGTTTCAGTCGTCACCCAAATGTTTATCACTGCATTTTCAGCCATTTAAAAGCACAGAAAAGTTCAGATGGAAAACAGCGTCAGATATTTGGTTTATTCATGCGACAGATTAATGTGTTATCACTGTGCTTTATCTACGGGCACAACCAAATGACCTGGACTGAAGTTGAGATTCAATTAAAAGTACATGGTGCAAGTGATCAATGCCATTCGAGATTCTGTGCAGATTATTACAGTGAATGTGAAGAGCTCCACAGACCTGCAATGATCTCTGCATGCTAGATTGAACATGCATGCTTTATATGATTACATAAGACCTTTAGTTACAGTAAACTCAAAATGTGGCCATGAATGTGGTTGAATGTTTCAATTTCTAGTTTTATTTGTCACATGCACAGTGAAATGCTTAACTTGCAAGCCATTCCCAACAGTGCAGTATTCCAAATCAAAATAGTATAACTAAAAAAAACATGAGGAAGAAAATAACTGAATGTAAGCTATATACAGGGTCAGTGCCAGTACCAAAAGTGCAATGTGCAGGGATACTGGAGTAATTGAGGTATATACTGTATGTACTGTACACGTAGGCACGGATTAGTAGAGAGTGACTGATAGCAGGATAAATAATAACGAACAATATGGCAGCAGTATAAGTGGTGGGTGGTTGTGTGCGTGGTGAGTGTGTGCATGTGAGTGTACAGTATTTGTGTGATTGTTAGTGTGAGTATGTGTGTGTGTAAGAGTGTCAGTGTAGGCGTGAAAGGTGGATATGCAGTACATGTAAACAGGGCTGAAAAGTGACTGGTATCAGGAATATATAAATAATATACTAATGGTAATATTTACATGTAAACAGGCGTAATAGTGACCAGTAGCAGGATAAACAGATAGGTACTAATGGTAATGGCAATCACTAGCTAATAAACACCAGAGCAATGGAAATAATAAATCAAATCAATTTAGCAGCAGCGTAGGTGTGAAGGGGTGTGTGGGTTTATGAATGTGGCATCAGTAATGAGGGTGTATGTGAGTGTGTGTATGGGAGTAAGAGTGACAGTGAGGGTGTGTGTGTCTGAGTGGGTAGAGACCTGTGGAGGAGCATAGTCGGTGTGAGTAGTTGTTAGTTATTTAACAGTCTTATGACAGAGGAACTTGAAGCTCTTGACACTCTCCATAGAGTCCAGTCGATGTGGATAGGGGTGGGCAGACCCCCCCGTTTGCTGTAGTTCACGATCAGCTCTTGGAGAGGGAAATGTGGATCTGTAGATCTGTTGGGGCGGTATTAAAGATATTGGAGTGGGTCTCGGGTGTTTTGAACAATGAAGTTGCTGTGTGGCATGACCAGCCAAAACACTTCATGATTACAAATGTGAGTGCTACAGGGCGGTAGTCATTGTTGCAGGTAGCCTTAGAGTTCTTGGGAACAGGAATTATGGTGGTCAGTTTGAGACGTGGGGATGACAGACTAGGACAAGGAGAGGTTGAAAATGACTGACGGTTCCTGCCTGCTGGTCTGCGCAAGCCCTGAGAACATTCCCTGGAATACCGTCTGGCCCTGCGGCCTTGCGAGTGTTGAACAGATTAAAAGCCTTACTCACGTCGGCCTCGGAGAGCAAGATCCACTCAGTGGGGGCCCTCATGCACGGCTCTGTGTTGAATTTGTTGAAGCGTGCATAAAATGCATTGAATTCGACTGGTAGAGAGACATCATTGTTAGGTGTTCGTTTTAAATCCGTAATGGCCTGTAGCCCCTGCTACACTGGAGCCAGTGTAATAGGATTCCACCTTGTTCCTATATTGTCTTTTTGCCTGTCTGTTGGCTCTGCAGAGGTTGTAGCTGGACTTCTTGAATGTGTTTGTCTCCTCAGCCGTAGCCTTGGGGTGTTACATTACTTTGTAAGATAGCCTTAAAGGGATAGATCACCCAAATGACATATTGGTTTCCTTACCATGTAAACAGTCTGTGTACAAGGTATGACAGCAATCCATGGTGTGGATTATTTTCCCTGGCACTGTTTTCCACCTTTTAGCATTGTGGCACAAATCCAATCCAAGTCATAGTACCTATATTAGCATTTGTCACACATCATGTTCAAATCATCTATAAGTGACTTTGTCACAATACATTTGAGATACTTTCAGATTATTTGGAATTGATGCGAAGAATGCTAAGACTGTTTCCCTGACCTGAATTGGATTCAACATTTGAAGGTGATGTATCTGCTGCTTGGATAATTCCTTCTGTGCCACTGACTTAGGTATGGATTCTGTTACGTGGAGCAGAGCAGGTGACCCCAAGAGCAGACTCAGACGAGGAGATTGGGATAAGGTATCCAAGGTTATTCATTAAAAAGCAGGGGAAAGATGGGGTGCATGCTTGCGGGGGTGCAGGAAGCCAGGTTCTGAGGCTGAGGCTGGAGCGAGGGGAGTTGGGGCTGGGTAAGTAGGTCCGGAACGGAATCCAAGGAAGCAGTGGAGTGGGTGTTCTGGGCAGGGTGGCAGGACTGACGAGACGTGGGGCTGGAGACAGGGACCAGAGTCAGAGCGGCTGGAACTGTTGCGGAGAGAAAACAGCGTCAGGAAAGGGAAAACGGATACAACATGAAGACAGGATCTATGCATTAGCCAATGGCTAAAACACAGACTGACTGAGCAGAGGCTACAATCTGGCAGCGTGGAAGTGGCAGGGCTTAGTATTTGTAGAGGTCTTGATTATGGAACAGGTTGCAGCTGGTGGGGATCTGCTCTAACTCCAGCACACCTGTCTCCGCCCACACAATCACACACACACACAGAGAGACAGAGAGCACACTGGGGGAGTGGTGGCAGGTCAAGAAGACACAGGATGAGCAGTAGAGGGCGTGGCTGGAGCAGATGTAACAGTACCCCACCCCAAGTGGCGCCCGACCTGGCTTATCTGGGTGTAAGGTATAGAAATCACGTAAGAGGGAGGGGTCCAGAATGTGACAGCGGGGCACCCAGCAGTGCTCCTCAGGCCCGTATCCTTCCCAGTCCACCAGGTACTGCCAGCCGCGGCCCCGATGGTGCACGTTCAGAAGCCGCCGGACGGTATAGGCAGGATGGTCATCGATGAGCCAAGGGGGTGGAGGAGCTGCTACAGGAGGAGACAGGGGACTGGAGCTGACAGGTTTAATCAGGGATACATGGATGGTAGGGTGAATCTTGAGAGAGGCTGGGAGTTTCAGGTGCACAGCAGAGGAGTTAATGACACAATCAATCTCAAAGGGACCAATGAATCGGGGGAATGTTTCCTGGAAGCCACCTTCAAAGTCAAGTCCTTCGACAAGAGCCATACCTTTTGGCCTGGAGTGTAGACTGGAGCTGAGGCACAGCAACTGTTGGCTTGGGACTGTGTCCTGGTGGAGGCACGGAGAAGGGCAGCCCGGGCAGCCCTCCAGGTGTGATGACAACACCGCATATGGTCATGGACTGAGGGAACCGCCACCTCAACCTCTTGGGCAGGGAACAAGGGGGGTTGATAACCCAGAGCACACTTGAAGGGTGACATAGCTGACGAGGCATTGATGAGGGTGTTGTGGGCATATTCCACCCAGGGTAGCTGAGCACTCCATGAGGAAGGCTTAGCCAAAGTCACGCAGCATAGGGCAGTCTCCATCTCCTGGTTGGCCCATTCAGTCTGGCCGTTGGTCTGGGTGTGATATCCAGATGAAAGACTAACATTAATGCCAAGTGCTGAACAGAAGGATCTCCATACCTGGTATGTGAACTGAGTTACCGTTAGATGGGGGAAGGCCAGTGACGAATCCCAGAACTATGTGTGACCAGGAGTGACTGGGTATGGGAAGATGACGAAGCAGACTGGAAGTGGGTTTGTTGGAGGTTTTGCACAGACCGAGCAGGCTGAAACAAACTCCCGGACATCTCTCTGCACAGTGGGCCACCAAAAGCGCTGATGCAGGAAGGCAAGAGTCCGGTTCATACCAGGGTGACAGGTGAGGTGAGTAGAATGGGCCCACTGAAGAACTTCAGAGTGAACTGAATCTGGAACAAGCAGAGCCTTTCTAGGACTGTTAGCTGGGTCAGGTAGTTTCTGCTGAGCCTTGTGAATACGGGACTTGATCTCCCAGGAGACAGCGGCAACGATGCAGGTGGATGGCACAATGGTCACAGGCTCGGAACCGAGCCCTCCAGCCAGTGATGCCATTCCTCAACAGCTAGCTTCACTGCCAAGAGGTGCAGGTGAGCGCTTGCAGGAGAAGAATGCACATGGGTGGACCTTCTGATCAGAGGGTAAACGTTGAGACAGAACAGCACCTACCCCGGTGTTGGAGGCATGGGTCTGGAGACAGGGACCAGAGTCAGAGCGGAGAGAAAACAGCGTCAAGCAAGGGAAACCAGGCACAACATGAAAACAGGATCTAGGCATGAGCCAATCGCTAAAACACAGACTGCCTGAGCCGAGGATACGGTCGGGCAGTGCTGGAGGTGGCAGGGCTGAGTATTACAGTTTCTCAACTGCTAAAACACAATTTCTGAAACATTGCTCCATTTCCTGAAAACATTAAACACAAAACCTTATCTTCAAGCACTATTTACATAACCTCTGACTCCTCTCGCAAAATAAAACATTCGCCTCAAAACAGTTTTACCTGTGTAAAAACACTGCTCTCAAATCATAAACAAAGTGATCAAAATTATATACACACTCAAGCAGTCAGTAAACAATACACCGAAAAATAGAAAACACATTGTTCAAAACATACAATTCTCAGGGAGAAGTACATTTTTAATCAAAAAAAAAGTCATATTTTTCCGTCATTGTCTTTTGATGAACGAAAACATGTTCTATCATAGTAGCTCAAAATTGATCAGAAATTACTACTCTGCTTTGCTCTTTGCAATTTTGTTTTTTCCTCCTTGTACCCCTATTTTTACAGTACTCTACCCTGCATCTCACAAACTTGTCCTTTGTCTCTGTGATACTATAATTACTATGATACCCATATGAACCTGCAACCAGTCAAAGTCTATTGAGCAGTCAGTACTGTTAATAAATGGAAAGCACAACGTTCAGGGCCATACAATTTGTTCAGTGTACAGTATACAGCCTACAATGCACTGGAGTAAACATGTGATCAATGTGCTTCTTCTTGTCTTTGGGCTGGGTCAGGCCAGAGCACTTCGTCGACATCACAAGCAATATTGTCCCTCCTGAGGCAACGGGGGAAGAAGCCTCTTGTGTGCCGTATCCAGCCCTGACATGATTCCTCACCTATATCACCACAGGCTAAATCCATGGCTTGCAGCAGATTTTACTCTGGTGTAGGGTTGTCTATCATACACTTTCCATCTCCAAGAGGAGAAAAACTCCTCAATCGGATTCAGGAAAGGCGAGTATGGAGGGAGCTACAAGTTCATAAACTGTCCATTGATGTTAAACCATTCCCTTACCTGAGCAGCTCAGTGGAAACTGACATTGTCCCACACTATCACATAGGTGGGAATGGGATTCTCATTTAGCTCTTGACCCTGCTGCTCTTGAACCTGCTGCTCAAATAAAATATCTCTTAGATTGGCAATACTTCTTAGAAGGTGCTGGGTGTTATATGGCCCAAGTGTAACATGGTGATGTAGAACACCATGGTTGCTGATAGCAGCACAGATTGTGACATTGCCAGCTCTTTGACCAGGGACTTCAACAATGGCCCGCTGTCCAATCATGTTTCGGCCTCTCCTTCTCCTCTTTGTTAGATTGAAGCCTGCTCCATCGACAAAGATGAACTCATGGGGTCTGTCCAAGGATTCCAAGTCAAATATTGTCTGTGTAGAAATACAATATACTGTATGTAGGATTTTGTAAGTCGTACAGAGACAGTGCTAAACTGGAAGTGCACAATTAGGCTTCTGATTCACATACATTGTATGTACTGAAGAGAAATGTCATTCACATAGTATGTTTTAGTTTACATAGTATACATAGCATACATAGTATGCTCACACTGTCGATTCCCTGGAAGTGTGTGTTGTCTTGTATCACTCGTTCCTGGATTTCTCTGAGTCGTATTGCATTATCTTGAAGGACCATGCCAACTATAACGGCCTCTTGCTCCCGAGTGAATATAGCTGTCCTTCCACCTGCATGTGGCAGCCTTGCAATTCTACAAAAAGTAGCTGTGCAGTTACAAAACATATTCATGCAGTACAATACATAGTGATTAGCTTTACAAATGTCTATTGAAACAGCTGCATATAGTGTAGTACAGTACATTTGCAATTACAAAAATACAGTAGTATACTGTACCTGTTCTCTTCTCTGAATGTCCTTACTATGGTGGACACAGAAAATTGGCTTCCGAAAGTCTTGCTTCCCTCAATGTCAGTCCATGGACAAGAACATGGTCTATAACTGTTGCTTGAATTTCATCAGATATTTCCACTCTTTGTCTTCCTCTTTGTCCTCCTCTTCCTCTTTCTTGCCCTCCTCCTCCTCTTCCTCCTCGTCGCCCACCTCGTATACGCACTTGTCCTCGTCCTCTCGCATTGTTTTTTTCTATCCATTCTCAAACTTTCTCCTTCCCACCTTCAACAACCTGTTTGCTCTCTGAACTGGCTTATATTGGTTGTGTCGCATCATTTGAAACAGGTTAAATCAATTTTGAGTGGTTGTGTTCAATCAATGACATGTGTTCTCTATTTGTATTTGATTGTTGCCACTTGTGTTTACCAGTATGGATGACATGTGCATTAGAGTGCAGAATGTGTTTTGAGAATGAGAATGTGTTTAGAGTTTTGCTGAAAAGTCTAAGTGAGATCTGCAAATTGTGTTTTACCATGTGAAATGGTTTAAGGTATTGACAACAGACTGCATAATTAGCTAAATGAGTCCAGGCAACTGAGAACTTTGTTCAGCCAATGGGTTTTAGTGTTTTAGCAATTGAGAAAAACTGTAGTAGGGGTCTTGATCATGGAACAGGTTGTAGCTGGTGGGGATCTGCTCTGACTCCAGCACACCTGTCTCTGTAAACACAATGAGAGAGAGAGGGGGGGGGCGAGAGAGAGAGGGAGAGGGGGCGAGGGAGCGAGAGAGAGAGAGAGAGAGAGTGAGAGAGAGAGAGGGAGAGGGAGAGGGGGAGAGGGAGGGAGAGAGAGAGAAGGAGAGGGAGAGGGGGAGAGGGAGAGGAGAGAGAGAGAGAGAGAGAGAGAGAGAGAGAGAGAGAGAGGGAGAGAGAGGGAGAGAGAGAGAGAGAGAGCACGCGTACACTGGGGGAGTGGCGGCAGGTCAAGAAGACACAGGATGAGCAGTAGAGGACAGGAGCAGATGTAACAGGATTCAATTCGCATCGAATAAGTATGGCGGAAAATCCGCATTATAGGTCATTTGACATTTAAAGACAATGTTCCTGTGTTCGCGGAGACCGCATTCACGGTAAAGGCTGCATACAGTACGTCGGCTTAATTGGATCTTCCGCGATATGGATTGAATCAAGCCTTAGTCTGGCTTTTACTTCCAGTTTGTCTACCAATGAATCATTCATACAATATGTTGGATACCCGTCTCCATCTCAACCAAAAATCAAAGTTAAAGAATAGGACTAAATCAAATCAAACTTTAAATGCACTTTAAATAAACTTTGATTTGATTTAGTCCTATTCTTTAACTTTGATTTTTGGTTGAGATTGAGACGTGAATCCAACATATCAATTATTAATTTGTAGACAAACTTAAATTAAAGCCCTACTAAGTCAGTGGCACAGATGTATCTTCTGCTTGGAGAGTTCCATCTCCTTCAAATGTCGATATTGATGTCTATTTCAAGTTGAATCCTAGGATGAATTGAAGCAATAGCTGTTAAGGACTTTGTAAATGCGTTATACCGGTAACTTCCAAAACCATGGAATAACGGGATACAAAGTATATTGAAAGCAAGTTCTTCCACATAGGTGTGGTTCCTTAAGCAATTAACATCGCATCATGCTTCGGGTCATGTATAAAAATGCTGGTGAGGCCATTTTTGATTCTAACATGGCTATGCCCCTATAGGAGGACAATGCCAAAATCCACAGGGCACGAGTGATCACTGAAGGGTTTGATGAGCATGAAAACAATGTAAACCATATGCCGTGTGTTTGTCTCAGTCACCAGATTTCAACACTTATAGGAGATTCTGGAGTGGCGCCTGAGACAGCGTTTTCCACCACTAGCTGTTCTGACTCATGGTGGCCCAATACCCTATTAAGACACTTTATGTTGGTGTTTCCTTTATTTTGGCAGTTACGTGTAAGCCTAAATAGCATAATGGATGAGATGAGTGGTAAAGTATGTTCACATTTCATTTGTCCCCTTTAGACCTACCCTTTGGAATAACTTTGATAGCAACACTGAATCTATTTAGTTTTCAAGTGGAGATCTCTCAACAATCATTCTCACGATAGCACATTGGTAATAGTCCGTAACAAATATCATAGCTATGCAGGGCTTGGTTAAAACCCTGGATGGGAGACCAAAGGGTAGCTGTAGATAGATCATTGCTCCAGTAGGAGGTGCTGCACAGCCTTCAGAAAGTACTCATACCTCTTGACCTATTCCACATTTTGTTGTGTTACAGCCTGGATTCAAAATTGATTAAAACATTTTTTCTCTCACCCATATACATGCAATACCCCATAATGCCAAAGTGACAACTTGTTTTTAGAAATGTTTGTAAATGTATTGAAAGTTAAATACAGAAATGTCTCAATAACATAAGTATTCACACCCCTGAGTCAATAGAATCACATTTGGCAGTGATTACAGCTGAGTATTTCTGGGTAAGTCTCTAAGTCTCTCTAAGTCTCTCTAAGTCTCTCTCTGTACATCTTTGCACACATGGATTGTACTTTATTTACCCATTATTTTCTTCAAGCTCTGTCAAATTGGTTGTGGATCATTGCAAGACAATGATTTTCAAGTCTTGCCATATATTTTCAAGCAGATTTAAGTCAAAACTGTAACTCGGCCACTCAGTAACTTTCACTGTCTTCTTGGTAAGCAACTCCAGTGTAGATTTGGCCTTGTGCTTTAGGTTATTGTCCTGCTGAAAGGTAAATCCATCTCCCAGTGTCTGGTGGAAAGCAGACTGAACCAGATTTTCCTCTAGGATGAATGTGCTTAGCTCCATTCTGTTTCCTTTTTACCCTGAAAAACTCCCCAGTTCTTAATGATTACTAGCATACCCATAACATGATGCAGCCACCACGATTCTTGAAAATATGGAAAGGGATACTCAGTAATGTGTTGTATTGGATTTGCCCCAAACATAACACTTGGTAGTCAGGACAAAAGTGAATTGCTTATTGACACAAGACAGTTCATCTTGTAATATGTAATTCATTTGTAAAAAAATTGAAAAACAATTGCAATTTGAGATTATGTGGTTTTGTGTATAGGCCAATGACAAATATAAATGTTATCCATTTCATATTTAGACAGTAACATAACAACATGTGGGAAAAGTCAAGGGTATATATACTTTCTGAAGGCACTATATATTTTTTTTGACAGTGGAAATAAAGTTGAAGATCTGATGTTGTTTTACATGTACAAATTCAGCATTTTTTTCAGCAAGGTTTGTCTATATTGACCATGACGACATATTCCTGTGGTCGATATTTCACACTCAAAACAACAGTTTATGTTGATGACTTTTTTCAAATCCAATGTATTTTCCACGCAGATTCCACGTCACAATATGTCGACAAATTATCTTGAAACAACGTTGAGTCAACCAGTTTGTGCCCAGTGGGGTGCTTCCACACAGGTGTGGTTCCTGAGTTAATTAAGCAATTAACATCTCATCATGCTTAGAGTAATGTCCAAAAATTCCCAGTTGCCCATTATTTTGGCTACCATGGCTAGAAGAAGAGATCTCAGGTTTAAAGTAAGTGTGTGCGTGTGTGTGTGTGTGTGTGTGTGTGTGTGTGTGTGTGTGTGTGTGTGTGTGTGTGTGTGTGTGTGTGTGTCTGTCAGTCACCAGATGTCCACACAATTGAACACTTATAGGAGATTCTGGAGTGGCGCCTGAGACAGCGTTTTCCAGCACCATCAACAAAACACCAAAAGATCGAATGTATTGTGGAAGAATGGTGTTGCACCCCTCCAATACAGTTCCAGACACATGTAGGTATAATCTATGCCAAGGCGCATTGAAGCTGTTCTGGCGGCTCGTGGTGGCCCAACGCCGTATTAAGACACTTTATTTTGGTATTTCCTTTATTTTGGAAGTTAACTGTATGTATGAGTTTAACACAGTAGCATAGTCTTGGTGTGTTCCTTGAAGCACGTAAACTCAATTTACAAGGGAGCTGGCCATGGTGCTGAAAACTGGATGGCGCGCCTGTTCTATAACGACATCATCCTGTTATTTTACTTGGTTATTTGAAGTACCTGATATCGTGAAACTGTCACTGCACGTATTAGCTAACGTTTTTCAAGAGATTGAGTTAGCTTTTTCTTACAAGGCTACATTGTCAAAAGCACTGAAATACCTAGACGAGGCTAAACAGCAAATAAATCAGACAGTTTGAAACAAACATCTAACACAGCACTGGACCACTAATCCACAACTCTTTTTTACGCCACTTCGAAGAAATTACCAAATATAGGCAACCATTTTAGATCATAATACACAATTTAGTTAGATCTGTTCTCAGGAAAATTACATTTTAACTGGAGCCCTCTACACCCGTTTTCAGATCGGCAAAGCGAGGATTGAGCGAAAAGGAATAACACTGGGCCTTCAGGTGATTGGTTAGACTTGCATGACATCATTAACAGTCCGTTCTCTCGTTGTCTGTGAGCATGCAAACTTGGAGAAAAAAAAATCAGTCTCTCACAGATGAGGGCACATCTGCCGGAGTCCGAACTGCCTCTTTCGAGAGAGACTTGCACACCTCAGCTCGGGGCGTTTCGGTCACCAGTCACTTGGAATTGTACTCTCCTTATCAAGGCTCTCTCTGGTACCTGCCGAAAGACATTCTGACATGAAAATGCATGATGTTATCCAATATGTGCCAATTATTATGATATCGCACAACATTGGAACATCGTCATCTCTATCCTTCAGGAAAAACGTCTTACAGTAAGATTGAGAGAGGGATTTTTGCCTGGTTGAGTACCATCTAAACATGCAACATGAATCCCACTAACAGCACTGGAGCTGGTGGGCTTGCGCCCTGGAACTTAAACAGTAAGTTATCATATTTATAATGCACTTTTCGCATTTGAAATACAACAAATGGGAAAGATGGGCTATTAGACAGAAAGTGGAGGAAATCGAACTCCCCTGCAAACAATATAGTCTGTAGGTTTTAAACTATGTGTGCATTCTGAAAAATCCACTTTTGCAAATGAAGGCTGTTCAAATAACCTGTCCCCAAGTTATCACGAACATTATTTTAGAATCCCAAAGGATAGACTATTTGCAGATGCATTAGCAATAACGGAATCAACTACATTAATTGTTCTCAGAATTACCACCGTGTCACCCCTTAATGGTGTCCACCATTTGATAGCACATCAAAGTGACTGAGAAAAGATCGCGCAACTAGGTGCGCTAGATCAATTCGTATGGTTCGGCTGTGATATCTGAGTAAGCAGTCTTTGGGTTAGGCTATTATAGAAAAACCCTTGCCATGTGCACAAATACAAAAAAACAAAAAAAACATGTTTTTCAATATGTTGCGGTCCTATCGACGTGATGTTTTAGTGGGCTATATGAGGCTAAACAATTTTAAAAGATGGTCCGACATGAAGTAAATAAACTGTAGCCTATATATCCTTATCTAAAAAAAATATAAAAATGTGTACTAACTGGTGATCTTCATCTTACGTTCGTGGTGTTTGTATAACTAACAGTTTAATTAGTCGTAGATTAGGAAGTTTGAAATCTCAGACACAATTGCTTAAAGTGTTGTTCTAATGAAAGAATGGAACGTAAGATGGAACCAAACTATTATTTCACAGCGCTCTTCAGATAATTTGATGAGTTAATTGGGTGTATATTTGACCACTGGAGTTCAGGCCAATTATGAGAGGTGTATGCTTCTGGTTCTGAGGAAGTTCATGTCAACATTATTAATGCGTGACACTTGCTTCTCCATTTTGGGCTCTCTCTCTGCTTCCATTAAAATGTCCGACTCATTGCTGTTGTTGAATGAATGCATTTATTTTTTTCATTTTGGGGGTGCTGAGGTTTCTAGATCATAGCTGATCTTATAGGGAACCTCAGTTCAACCAAATTTCCCAATGCAAAAACTGAGCTGATGTTGATTTACATCTAACAGATGCAATTTACATTCATCTGTAGTCTAAGATAAAGTTGATATAAACATTGTACAATTGACATTTGCATCACAGTGCAGATACCCAGTCCCCTATACTCACTGCACCTGACACAAAGCCATTTGACAATTCATCTTACTCCCCCCGTTGCTTTGTCCCAGCTGCCGGGCATCCCTGAGAGACCTGCTTTAAACTGTTTAAAACTTGCTGAAGGCGGCTTTTGGTGCAGGGAAATGCCTGAACCTCATTGAGATGCAAAGCTCTCCCTGCAGCCCCTCGGAAATGAGCATCCCGACTGTCAGGATTTGTGTCCCCTCTACAATCATCAGTGGCAGCAGCGCACACAGGCAGACACCCAGAGCTCAACAAATTTCTCACAGCTGGGACAGCAGTAGTCCTCTTTATGACTCAATCTAGTGACAATCTAGGAGTGTGTTTTTTTTTTTTTTTGGTGTGCTGGGTTCTAATCCTGTCCCTGTTTTGGTCCATGGCTGTTGTGCGTGGCTGCATTTGGCGTGGTGGACACTTTTCAGCTGGTCTGATATTAACTGCACGGGACAGATTGTGGATGGGGTCAGGCAAGCCATTGTCCTTCAACCCAGATACATCAATTAGGGAGCCATTTTGCTAATTGAGCGTGAGAGGCTGAGAGATCTGTGATGCTCTTTTGGCCATCCCCTTGCCCCACCCCCTGGTCAGGGCTACGCCTTTTCTACCAGGGTTGGGCTCAAAGTAAGCCGCTCAATCCGAATTGAATGCAGTCAAGTCAGGAAGTGATTTGAATCAAATTTCAGAAATAGCTTCTACTTTTCAGTTTACTGAGAAGTCATTGAAAATAAATTCCCTTTTTTTTCGATTATTGGTTTGTAATTTTAGTTTAGTTCTTGAATTGACTGCCTGTTCTCTGGGAAAGATTCAAAGTAAAGTCAACTACAGAATTTCAATCATTTAGGGCATGTGTGGAACCTATTTAGGATGTTTACTAGGGTGGAATTAGCTTAGCCCAAAATAAACTCCATAGGTATACACTATAGTCAGAGAGATAATGTAGTGTACACATTTCCTCCTTTAATGGGGTCATATGCTATACCCAACCCCCATATTAACTCCAATACTCCCCTCCCTGTCTGCCCGCTTCATAACCTAGTTTTAGGACTGACTCTGCTGCAGCACTGCTGTGTGCCAACGCTGGGCACAGATGTTTCACACTGGCACAAACGGGCATAGACTGGGCTGGATGAGTTAACACGCAGGCCAGGGTGTAGAGCGATGCCTAGGGGACACATTCCATGCCCTCTCAGATTCATGAGCTCCAGGAATTTAGTCAGCTCTGACTCAGGGAGAGATGGATCATCTTTCCTAGGGTTTAGATCTCACGAGACAGCCCACTGGGCACACCAGATTATTTCAACATGGACAGTTGGGGAATATTTGGTTGAGAACTTGATCAATGAGATTACAACCTATATTCACCAGCTCAAAAATATAGCCAAAAGTTAGTTGAATTTCAAATGTTTATCACTATGCTTTCAACCATTTAAAAGCACAACAAAGTTCAAATGGGAATACAATGTTAGATATTTTGTTGATTTAACGTGTTATCCCTGTGCTTCATATAATAGCAGAACCAAATGACCTGGATTTCAGTTGAGATTGCATTACAAGTCCATGGTGCAAGTGATCAATGCCGTTTAAGCATCTGCACAGATTATTACAGCAAATGTGAAGATTGCCACAGACCTGCGAGGACCTATGCATGCAATCTTGAACATGCACACTTTTAAAAATATAATTACATAAGAAGACATTCATAGTCACCGAAATCTCAAAATGTAAATGTGGACATGGATGTGTTAGTCATTTTAAGTTTGAATTTTACATTTGTTTCTAAAATAGCTTTAACTTTAGGCTAATTACTGTATAAAAAAAATGTTGATAGTGGAAATAACATTGAAGATCTGACATTGTTTTAAAGGTGGAAATTCAACATATTTTATGTAAGGTTTGTCAATGCCAAAATGTGGTTACCATGATGATATAATCCTGTGGTGGAAATTTTACCCTCAAAACAACAGTTTGTTGATTACTTTTTTTCAAATCCAATGTATTTTCCATGTCACAATACATTGACAAATTACGTTGATTCGTTGGATAGCAGGTGTAACAGATATACCAGCCACCAATGCGCCCCTCTATCAACGTTGTGAGGAAGGGATGTAACAAATAAAGAGACACAGACAACCTCACCGTAACCTCACCGTAACGTTAACAGAACTGCAGGAATGCAGTGATCGGCAGGTGGGGGTGAAGGACGAAGGACACCCCACCTCTCACATGTGTACCGGTGTCCTAGTTAGCTGCCTAGCTACTACATAGTGTCCTTCGCCCCCGCCTGCCAAGCGCCTGCCCTCGCCGTAAAGTGAACAGAACTGCGGGAAAGCAGTGTTCGGCAGGCAAGGGCGAAGGATTACTGTCTGCCGGTGTCCTAGCTAGCGAGTGGTGTCACCCCCGCCTCCCGCCTGTGTCTTCGTCTTCTGTGAGGTTTATCTGTGGTTGGTATCCAACGTTATGGTACATTACCAGCAGCTACTGTAGTCTCCTGCCTGTGTACCTAGTTTAAGTTGAAACATTATTTGAATAACTAGTCAAGTGATTTCGTAAGACAGCTCTGCAGCATACTTAAACAGCTACTAGCTAGACAGCTAACCAGCTAGCCTAGCTAAATAGGGTGACTCAAAGACTGTACTGTATGGGAAGCACAGAGATACCGTTAGATGGTTGTCTGGCTGGCTGCTACTGCCTGAGCAGAGATGAGATTGTGACTTTAAAGGAATGAAAAATAATATTGTATAATTTCATTTTCTATTGATGTCTAGCCAATGTGGACCTGACAGAGACAATGGAACATTTTGGCAATTGAATGTTCACTATTCTTGGCTTTGGAATTTTCATTAAAAAGCTCTAAAATATTTGTAATGTCATTATTTCATAATGCATGTCATGTTGAAAAACATCAAAGACGGTGATTATTTTGTAATAACGAACCAAAACTGAACCAACCTCAAAAAGCACTAATGGCTCAGCACTAGTTCCCTCCATGATACCGATTATTTCAAGACAATGGTTAGCAATAACTACACTATTCTATGGTATGTGATCATCTCTCTCTCCCTCTCTTCCTCTCCCTCTCATATATTTGATCTTTATTTCAGAGCTACAGTAGTACGGAGTTTATGTCCATTGCTATGTCATAGAAGGGCCTCGTTATTCATAATGCTGCTGTGCTACAGCAGCAGCAGCTTTAATTACATGCGGTTTAATTGAAGAAAGCATGGCTCTTATTGTAATGTCAGCAGTTGCCTATCAGCGTTGCGCAACACCTGTTTGTAGCCACATCCTCTATTTATAGCATCCTCTCTCATCAAAGCCACAGTAGCTACTGACATTATAACTAAAATCAGATTTAAGTAACGCATTGTTGTTGCATGTTGGCACAGGGGCTGTGACAAAGACCCAATCCACACTAAAGTCGGAGGGAGAACAGCCAGTCAAGGCTGTAACTGAACTAAAACATATACAGTACTAGTCAAAAGTTTGGACACACCTACTCATTCAAGGGTTTGTCTTTATTTGTACTATTTTCTACATTGTAGAATAATAGTGAAGACATCAAAACGATGAAATGGAATCATGTAGTAACCAAAAAAGGGTTTTAAAAAAAATCGAAATATGTTTTAGTAGCCACCCTTTACCTTGATGACAGCTTTGCACACTCTTGGCATTCTCTCAACCAGCTTCATGAGGTAGTCACTTGGAATGTATTTCAATTAATAGGTGTGCCTTATTAAAAGTTAATTTGTGGAGTTTCTTTCCTTCTTAATGAGATTGAGCCAATCAGTTGTGTTGTGACAAGGTATACAGAAGTGGTAGACAGAAGTTAGCCCTATTTGGTAAAAGACCAAGTCCATATTATAGCAAGAACAGCTCAAATAGTAACAGTCCATCATTACTTTAAGACATGAAGGTCAGTCAATCCAGAACATGTCAAGAATTTGAAAGGTTCTTCAAGCCACTAGAAACAGACACCTTGTCACATAAATGAGTTAGATTAGAGAGTTAATAATCACATACACAGTACATGTCTTTGATTTGAAATTGAATGATGTATGTCAACATGACATATGGACATGATATACAGACTTTACCTTCCTCTTTTCCTCTATCTGTCTCGCTCTCTCTTTCTCTTTCTCTTTCTTTCACTATATCATCCTTTAACCACACCATCAGAAGTTTCGCATAATTCTTAAATATACGTTTATTTGGTAATGAACACAGTAACTATGTTTGACATTCTCGTTAACAAGCCCAGGACATTCCTGATGGCCCAGCAGAGTTATGCCAGTGGCAGCGATGTTTCTCTGCAGGTAGTTACATGGCACAGCATGAAAGCCTGGATAATGAGAATGAAGGGAATCAAAGGTAGAGCATGTACCATATCAAGCAGCTTACAGCACAGAAGAGGATCCCTACAGCATGCAGAGGGGATGTTCACTGAGCCATGCATCCTATATTTAGCATTATTATTAGGCCCTCCCTAATGTTTAGAGCTCAGAGTGTGTTCCCATCAAAATGTACCCTTAGAGCAGGGGTTTCAAACTCATTTGCCCCACTGGCCGCATGTATTATAATCCATCTCCATCAAAATGTGCAAAGAATATTTCTCTATCCATCACTTTTGGGATTTCTGATGCTCCTTGACTCTCTAGTTTTTGTTTCGATGACTGTTAGTAAGCTGGACAGAGTGAAGAGATGATAAATGTGGGTCCATTATCATTTCTACACGGTTTTGATTTGGTTTTAGTCATTTAAATGTCAATTGAGATCGTTTTCCCCCAAAATATATATCTTATTTATTTTTTTAACTCAAACCACCCATGGGCCGGTTTTGCCTTACAGGGTTTGAGAGGCTGTCCCTGTTGTGTAGTCTCAATAGTTCAGAAGACCAACGCAAGAGAGCATGATTCCTGCACATACTCTTTGCTAGCATTACCTTAATTGCTGTAGATGTAGACAACGACAATGTGTTCTTGCTACAACTGATTCTTAAGTAGGCTTACCCAAGAATAGCTTGATTAACCTATGCTTGAAATGCATAACAGCCCAGTGCATATGACGTGTATTTTCCTTGTTGATTTTCTGCATGTGATTGCCCTAATCTCCTGGTTTAGTCTTTATTTAGGCCTTAGTTTAGTCTCTGTGTTCAACGTTATGTTTATTAGATGATACTGCATATAAGGATTAATATTCTACTCTCAAATCCATCATAAAAATGAAAGTGTCTCAGAAGATGGAGTAATCCTATTTGGCTAAATAGTGACTATAGTCCTTGTTTGAACTCCTGATTAATGAATGGAAGTATTTGTCAGCAGCATCTGCTGTTTGTGGCATCCTGCTGTTCAGCTTTGGCAAGTTATGTAGAGAAATATCTATCCGGGGTTCTGGAACTATAGGCATATAGCTTTCTCTCGGGAAATACTTACCCAAAAAGTATCACGTTGCCAAAAGTATGTGGGCACACGTTCAAATGAGTGGATTCGGCAATTTCAGCCACACTCGTTGCTGACAGGTGTATAAAATCTAGCACACAGACATACAATCTCCATAGATAAACATTGGCAGTAGAATGGCCTTTCCAACAAGTCAGTTTGTCAAATTTCTGCCCTGCTAGAGCTGCCCTGGTCAACTGTTAAGTCCTGTTATTGTGAAGTGGAAACGTCTAGGAGCAACAACGGCTCAGCCGCAAACTGGTAGGCCACACAAACTCACAGAATGGGACCACGGTGTGCTGAAGCAACACTCACTACTGAGTTCCAAACTGCATCTGGAAGCAACATCAGCGCAATAACTGTTCATCGGGAGCTTGATGAAATGGGTTTCCAAGGCCAAGCAGCCGCACACAAGCCTAAGATCACCATGCGCAATGCCAAGCATCGGCTGGAGTGGTGTAAAGCTTGCCGCCATTGGACTCTGGCGCAGTGGAAACATGTTCTCTGGAGTTATGAATCACGCTTCGCTATCTGGCAGTCCAACGGACGAATCTCGGTTTAGGCCGGAGAATGCTACCTGTCCAAATGCATAGTGCCGACTGTAAAGTTTGGTAGGAGTAATATCCCATTTCACATTCTTAAAATAAAGTGGTGATCCTAACTGACAGGGAATTTTTACTAGGATTAAATGTCAGGAATTGTGAAAAACTGAGTTTATATGTATTTGGCTAAGGTGTATGTAAACTTCCGACTTCAACTGTATATAGTGAGCCGTTGTCTTTAAAGTAGAAAACTTCTTGATATTGGTCGAACAGGAATTGGATCAAACTTATTAGAAACTGAAACTGAAAATCACTGAGATAAATGACCTGTTATGGATATGTACCTGTATTTGATAAAATATAGTATGTTACCTGCAGCATCAAAGACCAAAACGCCTAATAACAGTATCTGGCCCATGGCGGCTGTGTTTTAGCAATTTTGGCATTGAGGGTTTTCAAGTGGAGTGCATCTGCTTTTCTCTTGCTAGACACAAGGATATCACAGACATTGCTAGAGCCAGGAACAGTAATTCTGAGATTTTATACTGTAAGAAAATCACCTATCTACTGAATATTTAACTATTTCTTTCTAATTGCATAATCCCTTGGCAGGGATTGAAATACATAAAAGTTGTCTGTTTAATTATGGATACTCCCCTGAAATCCTTACATGCTTACACCATTTTACACCTGAACAGTAGAACCTTGATCAGTGGGCTCAGTTATTCACATCTGAAAAAAGCCAAGTCACTGTTCTTTAAAGCCAAGTCACTGTTCTCCTTAAGCTGGGTGGCTGTGAGGGTTGTAAACTCTATTAGCTCCCTACTTAACAGAGGTACATTTTTACATCATTCATTTCAGTTAACTAAACACATTCCTTTATTTGAGGAATCCCTCACAGACAGACTTGTGGGACCATGTTGTCAACAGGTTCACATTTCCAGAGCTTGAAGGCAGGTAAAAACACAAACCTCACACAAATGTGTTC
The DNA here is from genome assembly GCF_013265735.2 of Oncorhynchus mykiss. Lineage (NCBI taxonomy): Eukaryota > Metazoa > Chordata > Actinopteri > Salmoniformes > Salmonidae > Oncorhynchus > Oncorhynchus mykiss. Next base: position 57,270,588 of record NC_048570.1, read on the forward strand.
AGCCAAGATACCAGTGTTGGGGAAGCCTCTCTAAAATAGTTTATTAGGTACACCCATCTAGTTCCAGGTCGTACCACCCTTTGCCTCCAGAACAGCCTGAATTCTTCAGAGCATGGATTCTACAAGGTGTGGCGTTCTAACGTTGCTCTATTGGTATTAAGAAACCTAATGTGTGCCAGGAAAACCTTCCCCACACCATTACACCACCAGCCTGTACTATTGACACCATGCAGGATAGGGCCATGGACTCATGTTGCTTACACCAAATCCTGACTCATCAGCATGACTCAACAGGAACCGGGGCAGGCAATGTTTTTTCACCCCTCAATTTTCCAGTGTTGATTGATGATCACGTACCCACTGGAGATGCTTCTTCTTGTTTTTAGCTGATAGGACTGGAACCCGGTGTGGTCGCCTGCTGCAATAGCCCATCTGTGACAAGGAGTTGTGCGTTCCCGAGATGCTATTCTGCACACCACTGTTGTACTGTTGTACTGTGCCGTTATTTGCATGTTTGTGGCCAGCCTGTTAGCTTGCATGATTCTTGCAATTCTCCTTGGACCTCCCTCATCGACAAGTTGCTTTTACCCACTGGACTGCCGCTGACTGGATGTGTTTTGATTGTTGCAACATTTTCTGTAAACAATAGACACTGTTGTGCGCAAAAAGCCCAGGAAGGCCGTTTCTGATATACTGGAACAGGCTCACCTGGCACCAACGATTATACCACGCTCAAAGTTGCTTAAGTCACTCGTTTTGCCCATTCTAACATTTAATCGATCAGTAAATGAATGCCTCGATGCCTGTCTGCCGGCTTTATATAGCAAGCCATGGCAACGTGACTCACTGTCTGTAGGAGTGAACCATTTTCGTGAATGGGGTGGTGTACCCAATAAACTGGCCGCTGAATGTAGTTTACAAAGCTATCAATTACTTCACACAAGAAAAAGTTAAGCTATACAAAAGTATGGTATATAGTATATAATGTATAGTTTACTTGACTAAAGTTACTTTGGATAAAGTAGTTCACTACATCCATACCCCTTCGTGAAAGATCATCATATCTAAAATACAAATTGCAAGAACAGATCACTCTGGAGTCAGATGTTAACATAATGTGTAATTTAAACACAAAAACTATGTTTCAAGTGAGAAGGTCTGGAAAATAAAGGAAATTCTTCCCTTCAACCCTTTTTTCAGTTAATTTAGCAAAAACGTAGTGTGTAGTTCCAGTAGTTAGCGACACCGCTACATGGCAAAAAAGTAATTAACTACTGCAACGCTACCAAGCTACTTCCACCAAGCTACTGCATATTGTAGTTAAATTACTAGTTGAACTACATGTAGTTCACTACTCCTGAACACTGCAAGATACTGAAACTAAGAGCAATTTTAAAGTTAGCAGCCGCCATCTTTGTCTGGCTGGAATCAAATAGAATGAGTTATTCAGTCACCGCCACACAAGTGAGTATGGATTTTAGACTGGTTTGATCTCCTCTGAGTTATTTTTAACTTCAAAGTTGGCTGAACAGTGAAAAAGAACAAACCTACGATATGACCATAGGTGGTTTCATTTGATTTCTGCCTCTCAGTTATGGACCGACTCCCCTCATTCTCTGTTCCACCTTCTGGAGGTCAGAGCAGTATACAACAACAGAAGGCAGAGAGCATTAAAAGCAACATTTCACATCCTATATTCCGACTGAAAGACAGGGGCCATGCCATCTCTTTGATCATTATTGATAAGATCTCCTGTATCCCCTAGCAAAACACTGCTTTGCCATTAGAGGGCAGCCTTTCAATGGAATCATACAATCACACCATCAAGCTCTACTAAAGACATACTGGCATACACATGTTGCAGTAACACATAGTTGTAATATGGATTACGGCAAGTTGTTAGCTAGTGTTTTGTATAATTTGATCTTCTTATCGAATGGGGTTTGTTTTGTCGTTCTACGCCCTGACTTGCATTTCTACCGTTGTTGTTTTTTGAATGATTTGATCATGTTTTATACAGTTGGGTTTCCAAACTACAACACCACAATCAGAGTAGTTAACTATAGTGCTGTAGTAGAGCCCTAGACAGAGCAGAGACCGACTCAGCTACACTTTCAACAGTATGTCCTCCTCAAGCTAGTATTGTACAGCGGAGGTGTCTTGTGTCAGGACTTACCCCTGTAACTTTTCTGTTTGCATTACAAAGCTTTACAGTTGGCTGACAACTAAGCATTTCTTGCGGAGTATCGGGGTGCTGTGCCGATGATGACGACACTTAGGGAAATGCCTTTTATATTCACAGTACCTCAATATTTAATGTGGGGGGGGGGGGGGGGGGGGGTCCATTGCTGACACAGATAGCTATCCGCGATAGAAAGGAAATGGATTACTATTCAATGCTAATGGTAGGCTAATTATTTGAGCTCAGTGTCACATTTTCTTACACGTCAGTGTTACATCGCAGGCTCGGCTGGTGTATCTCTATCCGTTGTTTTTCATGAGTGTGCAAGGGGAAAATACATTTAAGTACTTAGAATCTCAACTGTTTTAGAGAGGCTTAAATAATTCACCTTTGGGGTCAATCTAAATGACCAGAAAGAGACGTTGATGTTTAGTGGTGTGCTTAATTTAGTTCTCTGTGATGTCTTATTGAATGAACAGACAGCTGCACAGAGCATGCGGGAGAACACATCACCGAGGAGCAACGCAATACGAACCCAACCCTCCTCACCCAAGGCCATTCACCAGGAATGCTGTCCAGGCCCATGTTCATGTCATAAACCTTTTGTCTACTAATTTGTTCATAGGAGCTAGGTAAACTGAAGGATCTGTAAAATAACTCAGGCATGCATAGCTCAAGTTGTCAATGGCTTAAATCTTTACTACTATATCTAATTTGGAATGCAAATACTCATTTACATATGCACATGCCCATAAAACCAGAACGCATAACCAAGGATGAAAACCCAACCAGGCTATTCTTCACTTGGAAGTAAAAACATATAGTACTATGCCCTTTCTAATGTCTTCAGACGTTCATACTGTCTATCACATTTCAAGAATGAAATGTCTTGGCGAAGAACATTTCGCTGAGGGCAATATGTTACATAACAGTGGATATGTTGGGAGGTTTGTGCTAAGCATCCAGAAATAACATATTGTTATCATTGTGCTTCCTTTTCAGGCTCCTTGAGCAACATTTCAAGTGATGTCTTCTCAGCCAACCTCAGCTGTAATGATTCTGGCCCCAATGAGACCTGTGTGGCGGGGGAGGAGGTGGTGGGAAGCCCCTATAAAGCCGTGGAGATGGTCTTCATCGCCCTGGTTACAGGCTCCCTTAGCTTTGTCACTGTCACAGGCAACATCCTGGTGATGCTCTCCATTAAAGTCAATCGGCACCTCCAGACTGTCAACAACTACTTTCTGTTTAGCCTGGCGTGTGCAGACCTTATCATTGGTGCGTTCTCCATGAACCTCTACACTGTCTACATCATTGTGGGCTATTGGCCCCTGGGACCTGTAGCGTGTGACTTGTGGCTGGCCCTGGATTACGTGGTGAGCAATGCTTCTGTCATGAACCTTCTTATTATTAGCTTTGACCGCTACTTCTGTGTCACCAAGCCCCTGAGTTATCCAGCCAGAAGGACCACCAAAATGGCTGGGCTGATGATTGCAGGTGCCTGGGTTCTCTCCTTCATTCTTTGGGCCCCTGCCATCCTGTTTTGGCAGTTTATTGTTGGAGAGCGCACGGTTCCACCAGGAGAGTGCTACATCCAGTTTCTCTCCAACCCTGCCGTCACCTTCGGCACAGCCATCGCTGCCTTCTACCTGCCTGTGGTCATCATGATGGTGCTCTACATCCACATCTCTCTGGCCAGCCGCAGCCGGGTGTCCAAGCAGAAGCCTGAGGCTGAGAAAAAGAAGAAGGGCCTCAAGATACCTAACCCACTCAAGAGCCACATCCTTAACAGACAGAATAACAACAACCAGTCCCCCAAGCCCAGTCTGGAGTCCTGCAACACTGGTGAAGCTGTGAAGAATGGCAAGATTGATGAGTCTGTTGTTTCCACCAAGGCTGACGCTAGTGTCAATCGAGAAGAGAAAGAGAGTTCCAATGACTCCAGCACAGCCAGCATTGCCCCAAAAAACGCCAAGGAGAGGGCCAACAGTGAAGCCACTGTCGGGGCGGGGGTTGGTGTTGCTCCTGCACCAGGTCCTGCTCCTGCACCTGAAACTGCACCTGCACCTGCACCTGCAGCGGCAACCGTCAAACTCAACCCTACCTCTAAATGGTCCAAGATCAAGATTGTAACCAAGCAGGCTGGTGACGAGTGCATTACCGCCATCGAGATTCAGCCACCCATCCAGGGGAGCGAGGGCCGCTCTATCCCAGTCAACCGTCCCCGGAAGGTGGCGCGCAAGTTTGCCAGTATTGCCCGCAGCCAGGTGAAGAGGAAGCGCCAGATGGCAGCCAGGGAAAAGAAGGTGACCAAAACCATCTTCGCCATCCTGCTTGCCTTCATCCTCACATGGACCCCGTACAATGTCATGGTGCTCATCAGCACCTTCTGCCACTCCTGTGTCCCAGACACTGTGTGGGCCATCGGCTACTGGCTGTGCTACGTCAACAGCACCATCAACCCAGCCTGCTACGCCCTCTGCAATGCCACCTTCAAGAAGACCTTCAAGAACCTCCTCATGTGCCAGTATAAGAATATTGGAACAAGATGAGCTGGAGCATACATACAGTAGTAGGGCTGGTGAGGGGTAATATTACTGAGACATCTGGAGTGGTACAGTAGGAGGGGAGGAGGGAGCCTCCACAGGGAGCCTCCTCCTCAGTCATGCTTATGAAATGATGTCACACTCAATGCTCCTCTGAGATGTCTTAGCCACAGAAGATAGTAACATCATATCTATGTCAAAATGATAAAGTATAAATATGAAGTCCAATGTGAGGATCGTTCAAATGAAGAATCTGAGATCAGCTAAAGTTATGGACCCTTGATGTGAAGACCAACAAGGACTAATTCGTATCCACTGAAATGTGGTTACAATCTTCAAGAAGCCCAGCTGAATATCAGTAGTCTAAGGCCAGGCCAACACCTCTCCAAGATACCACCACCTAACCAGAGACACTGAGGGCAGTGTTACATCATGTCTGGGTGTACGGCAAAAGACACATTTAAAAAGGAGCTTGGAAATCTTCCTTTATACAACAGTATAAAATGAAACAAGCATGAGATGTCTAATTCAACTATCCATTTCCTCCTCTCCCTCCTCCTTATTATCGAGAGCGTTATTAACTCCTCGCGGAAATGGAGGCACTCCCTCACGTCAGTGAATCATTATCATAATGTGATATGTGGTCATAACATGGAGAGAAAAAGACGATACGGATTCTTTGTTGTCGCAGACTGTCTAACCTCAAGGCTAGTTGCACGTACGCCCAAGTACTGCAAAAATACTGCTGGTGACTTGAAATAAGTTGTTACCCCTGAAAGTACAGTATGTATGCATTTCCATTCACCTAACGCTGACCGAAATATTGATGTATCTGTATTTGCTCAAAGATGATCTTCAAAGGTGACAAACTGTTGATGGCAGTACAAGGCCATGGCATAAATTAACAGCCAGTGTTTGGCTCCAAACAATTAATGTATCTTGTTGTTACGTTATAAGGAGAAACACCCACAGGCAACGGTAAAGATTTAATTCTTTGCCAGATTCACAATTATGAAAGTGTTTTTAAAAATGTATTTAGCCTTCACTGCGAATGGAACTACCGGTACAAAAAACAAACACTTGTTTATAGGGGATACTTATCTCGAGAGTATTAAACATATTTTCTATGTTATCTCCTGCCTAATTAAGAATGTGTAAATAGAAGGCCATTGTATGCTCTAAAAAGTGCAGTTTCTCTCATGCTTTTCATATCTGAATGTTTGTACCTCTCTTGTATTATGTTTGTGGTTTACACCTAATTTTACAAATTGAATATAAAAAATATATATATATATATATATATATATATATATATAACTGTATGTATATGCAAGAGATATTAAGAGAGTGTATTTCTAAATTGATGTAAAGTCAGGAATTATGGGAAAACATTTAAAGCAGTTGTTTTTGTTTTGAATGCCATTGGTGACTAAGTCCCTTATATTTGTAACTTTGTCACTATTCTCCATGTTGGATTACAACGTGTGAAGTCCAGCTTGTACCTCCCCAGCCTATAATCACTTTCATGAGGTCACACCAATGATTATGTGGGTAACAGCTTATCGAACTGGTTCAATGCATTTTCAAAGAAGGACCTTCTGACAAAGCACCTAGATGCATCAAAGTAGGGAGTAGTAGGGAAAATAACAGATATTGTTTGGGCGTGACCTTGTAATGTAAAATGACCAGCTACGGGGGTGCATCCATATAAAACTGATTTTGAAATGATCATGGAGTGATTACTGTGGTGGTAAAGCTTGATGAATAAACCGTCTTTAATGAATGAATATAACATTGGCATGAAAGGCTGGGTGCGACCCCAAGAAAGGGGTGTGCGGGAGAGTGTAAAACATGACCACAGTTTCCTGTAATATGGGCCTCCCATAAAACAACCATCCAGAGACAGTGTACAGAGGATTGTATCTTTTTCTAATGCTTAATAAAGATTGTGTACCATTGGAATAGTGTTTGAAATGATTTTACATGTACAGTATGCTTTCTGATTTAATATGCAGTATTAATGGAATATATTTTGCACACTACGAGTATTACCAGTCATACTATGGAATATAGAGTTAACATTGACAGTTCGTGATATCTGTTGGAGACAATGGGAGGAGAGCTGGGGCCGGTGACCGAACAGTGACACAGTATGAGCTAATGGCCGTGCTGAATGCCCAGGGGAGTGCCAGATCCAGCAGGACCCTCAGAGCCAAAACACAGCAGCACAAATCAGGGCACCACAACTCCAGGTCAGCAAGGCCCTGTGGGCTTTATAACAAATCATCTGGTTTGCCCTGTTTTAAGGGCCACTTGGTTTACTCATTCAACCATGCCTCTTCCTCGCAATAACGATGAGACATCGCCTGACGTTTGGCATCATTATCTTTCAACTAGTGCCATACATTTTATTACTTGATCTTACAGGTCAACAGTAACATAGCAGTGAACATGACAGGTCCTGAAATGAAATCATGTTCTTATTAAAGGGGGCTGAAACTATTGATTTAGCCTCGGTTACAATCATTCTTATTAGCAAATTAAACTGAGAATGAGATTTGGGTCTTGAAGACGTGCTTTGATGTGAGCATATTTTATGTGTGTTTGCAGGTGGGAGGTATTTATTTGTACATTCACTTTGCCAAAACTATACACAGTTACAGTCACTCTACCTTCTAGATAACATGAAACAGTCTAACCAAGTCTTATGTCTGGGTGTAGCCTAGGCTAGCTAACAAGCTAGCCAACTTCTTTCGCCAATCAGCTTCAGTCAGACGGTGTGTGACTGTGGCAAAGTTGGTTTGACTTTGGATAGTCTATCTGTGGGCTAGTTTGGGACCGTCAATATATTACACAATGTAAATGGGAAAATATTTAAATGTTGCACACCTTTTAGATGTGTGCAATATTTGTATATGAATTTCCACAATTTATAGTTGGTTTGAGGTTTTTATGTCATACTAATTTGGAGCTATTGACATCTTAAAATCAAATCAAATCATCAAATTAAATCAAATTCAATTTGTCACAGATGTTAATGCGAGGGTAGCGAAATGCTTGTGCTTCTAGTTCCGACCATGCAGTAATATCTAACAATCAATCTAACAATTTCACAATGACCTTATACACACAAGGGTAAAGGAATGAATAAGAATATGTACATAAAAAGATATGGATGAGCGATGGCCAAACGGCATAGGCAAGATGCAGTAGATGGTACAGAGTACAGTATATACATATGAGATGAGTAATGTAGGGTATGTAAACATTATATAAAGTGGCATTGTTTAAAGTGACTAGTGATACATTTATGACATCCAATTTTTTATTATTAAAGTGTCTAGAGATTTGAGTCGGTATGTTGGCAGCAGCCACTCAATGTTAGTGATGGCTGTTTAAAAATCTGATGGCCTTGAGATAGAAGCTGTTTTTCAGTCTCTCGGTCCCTGCTTTGATGCACCTGTACTGACCTCGTCTTCTGGATGGTAACGGGGTGAACAGGCAGTGGCTCGGGTGGTTGTTGTCCTTGATGATCTTTTTGGCCTTCCTGTGACATCGGGTGGTGTAGGTGTCCTGGAGGGCAGGTAGTTTGCCCCCGGTGATGTGTTGTGCAAACCTCACGACCCTCTGGAGAGCCTTACGGTTGTGGGCGAAGCAGTTGCCATACCAGGCGGTGATACAGCCTGACCGGATGCTCTCGATTGTGCATCTGTAGAAGAGTTTGAGTGTTTTTGGTGACAAGCCAAATTTCTTCAGCCTCCTGAGGTTGAAGAGGCGCTGCTGCACCTTCTTCACCACACTGTCTGTGTGGGGGGACCATTTCAGCTTGTCTGTGATGTGTACGCCGAGGAACTTAAAACTTTCCACCTTCTCCACTACTGTCCCGTCGATGTGGATAGGGGGTTGCTCCCTCTGCTGTTTCTGTTTGATGTTTGTTGACATTGAGTGTGAGGTTATTTTCCTGACACCACACTCACCTCCTCCCTGTAGGCTGTCCTGTCATTGTTGGTAATCAAGCCTACCACTGTAGTGTCGTCTGCAAACCTGATGATTGAGTTGGAGGCGTGCATAGCCATGCAGTCATGGGTGAACAGGGAGTACAGGAGAGGGCGAGAACGCACCCTTGTGGGGCCCCAGTGTTGAGGATCAGCGGGGTGGAGATGTTGTTTTCTACCCTCACCACTTGGGGGCAGCCCGTCAGGAAGTCCAGGACCCAGTTGCACAGGGCAGGGTCGAGACCCAGGGTCTCGAGCTTAATGATGAGTTTGAAGGGTACTATGGTGTTAAATGCTGAGCTGTAATCGATGAACAGCATTCTTACATAGGTATTCCTCTCGTCCAGATGGGTTAGGGCAGTGTGCAGTGTGATTGAGAATGCGTCGTCTGTGGACCTATTGGGGCGGTAAGCAAATTGGAGTGGGTCTAGGGTGTCAGGTAGGGTGGAGGTGATATGGTCCTTGACTAGTCTCTCAAAGCACTTCATGATGATGGAAGTGAGTGCTACGGTGCAATAGTCATTTAGCTCAGTTACCTTAGCTTTCTTGGGAACAGGAACAATGGTTGGTGGCCCACATGAAGCATGTGGGAACAGCAGACTGGGATAAGGATTGATTGAATATGTCCGTAAATACACCAGCCAGCTGGTCTGTGCATGCTCTGAGGACGCGGCCAGGGATGCCGTCTGGGCCGGCAGCCTTGCGAGGGCTGGGCCAACAGCCTTGCGTTTAAATGTTTTACACACGTTGGCTGCAGTGAAGGAGAGCCCGCAGGTTTTGGTAGCGGGCTGTGTTGGTGGCACTGTATTGTCCTGAAAACGAGCAAAGAAGTTGTTTCGTTTGTCTTGGAGCAAGAAATATTGTCCCATGTATGTACATTGTGTAATTTACTGATGGTCCGTACCTAGCCCCATAGGGATATCCAAAGTCAACCCAAATGTACAATGGTCAGCTACTTGGGTGCTGTCAGCTGTAGGCAGGAATTAAATATACACTTCATACCATGACATACCCTTTTTTCCTAATAATCTCCCAAATCTCAGTTTTGGACAAGACTGACTTTATGACCAACATTATCATATTTACATTTTGTAGTAAATTTTGACACAAGAATACATGTACCTGACACATATCGATGCCACATAGGCTATTTTCAACCAGGGGCGTAGTTGTTTTGATTCAGTCTCTCTTTAATAGTATAAATGTAGTAAGTTAAACTGCCACTGTATATTTCAACAAAAGCAGAGACTTAACAAACCTTTATTAGGAAGAAACACGAAACAACCAATAGTCAAAATTCTGAGAGTTTATTTTAAGTGGTAGATGTTTTTCTGTTCCAAGGGTTTGTGTAATAATAATGACAGTAATTACAAAAATGAGAGTACAGATGAACTGTGTGAAGGCGTATGTATGTGTTTGCTAAAATATGAACGCAGCAGTTCGACTCAAAATCGCCTGACACCTTTTGAAGTATATATATTATAAAACTAATCGTTTTAACAATACCACTATTATCGTTACAAAGACAATGACTGCCTTCTCTTGAGCATTCAATCTCAGCTTTGTATTGTACATGAAACACGTTGAGCTGACAGTCCTCAGTTTACTAGAAAAATAGTTGATTTGCATCTCTCTACTTTTACTAATTGGCACACGCAACTGAAATCCACTCATCAATTCTGTTAGTAATACTAATTGGTAGTCAAGAGAAAACTATAACAATCACAACAATGTAAGATGAACATTTTTCATTTAAAAAAACTCAAGTATATCAAATCTACTGGTTAAAATCATCTCAAACAAGGAGCTTTGCCTTGACTCCAGTTGAACTAATGTAAAGGAACTGAGAGCGTACAAAAAAAATACAACAAACTCTGGTTGTACATCACAAGGTTGTTTAGGTAGATCTAAAACACTGCTGAGTTCAAGAGTATCTGTTTCTTGCATATCTTGCATAATACAGCATGTCCAGAACTGCATTCTTACTTGCCAAATTGCCAGGCCACTGACAGCTGGATATTTTTGTGATTTTTTTTTTGTGTTTGTCTACATTTGTGGGATATTTGGTCAATATTCAGAGACATTTAGCATTTGTTATACTGTATTTGAAGGAAGGGCCCACTTGACATCTCATAATTCACTTGTGCATATTATGTTTGTTGAAAAAGCAAAGGATATTGCGTAATAAAATCCAACCAATCACTTCTTCAATGTGGACTCATCCACCTTCTAGTTCTCCTTGCCTCTTCCCTTCTTTCCTGTAGGAAGACAATAAAAAAAAATGATGAAACAATAGGGTAAATTCATCATAGATTCCTTGCTCAATATGACATACTCATTTGTGGATAGGAATTTTACTTTATTACATTACTTACATTTTTACTTCTTACCTTTGGCCTTTGTCTTGGTCTTTGTGGGGCATGGCTTAGACACCTTGATGGTGGGTTGGCACTCTGCGTCGTACAGGGCCTTTTTCAGGGTTCCAGACCGGTTCTTGGATCCAGTAGCTGTATCACACTCACCCCAGCTGCCAAACTTATACTTGCAGTCAGCTGAAATTGCACAGTTCAGAAGGGAAAACCGTTGAGTATGATAGTTAAAAAAAAAAAAAGCCCACGTCCGTTAGTTTCGTACGCTAGTTTCTTCCCTGCAATGAGTCTGGATCTGAGTACCTCCCCGATCCTTCACCGAATGCGGACACATTCGGGCCATCTGATTGGTCCAGAAACCAATGGTTTGGGCCAGAGCCAGAACACACGTGGGTAAAGTGACGGTTTGAAAATTCGGCATTGGCTTTGGTACTCTGATTGGTTAGAGACAATCCAATCATTGATGACTTTGCTTTGCACAACGCCCCTCGTGCCCCTCCTCCCAACAAACAACTTCAATGATGGCAGTCTCAGACTAAAGTATGTAGTGAACGACAGAGTAGCCGAAGAATTTAGTGTGAGTCATGTTGGGAAAATTATGATTAAATGACTGAACAAATCATTTTAAATGGAACTGTAACTAAGTAAACTTATACTCTGTTTTATTATATCTGATTAACAATATGAGTTCATAAGAAGGGATTGTGTGACACGGACAAGGAGTAATTAAAGTTAATGAACACCATTCCAACTAGGCAGAAATGAATGGGTTGTGGATTAAGTAAGCAGATAAGGTAGTTAACCTATGGTTGAACCGACAAAACTGAGCTCTGGGGTGTTTTAGATAAGGCTGTGAGTGCATTCCTAGGTTCTCTGTTAATTAGAACTGTCAGCTAAGTGGTTATCGATAATGTTGATGGGTCAAAAGTTAATTAAGTTATGTTGTGTGACCTGTGTGTGTGTTAGTAAGTTAGAATGAACCATTAACCTCACTTTGTCCCGGTCGAGAGGAGGGGATTCTGTTAAGCAATGAAATGGCGTCATGTTATTGTATATAAACTGTTGCTCGTGGTAACGTGGCAGCGCGCTCCGAGAATAAATTATGTTACCTATTATTGAAATGGCTGGTCTACGTCTATTTTATGCAAACAAGAATCTTACAAATTCTCATAAAATAGATTAAGGTTTTTCAATTAATGAAAACACATTGGCATCATTAAATTACAGTAACAGTCATCAGACTATCATAGAACAGTCTGAACATCATTTATTCTAAAGAAATTGTTCTATAGTTTTTTGCGGTTATGTAAATTACTAGGTATTTACTAAGAAATTCCATGATACAATTCTAATGATGTAGTAATAACCTATGAATGACATGTTTGCTATATTTTTGATTGACTGACCACCACTTTACACTTTGAGAAATTGCAGGGTATATCAAGGGAAATGGAATCATCTATCAATGTATAATTCCTACCGCCGAACTCCTTCTTCCAGTTGCAAGGCACTTTGCACTTCAGTTTCCTCATCTGGTCGTTGCAGGTGCCCTCTCTGACACCGGCTCCACAGTCTCCGTTGTTAGGCACACAGCTACCATAGCGCCATTCCGCACACTCAGTGGCAGCACCCTTGGCCCCTTTCCCCTTCTCTGTGAAACAAAAATGTCAAGATGTAATTATGAAAAAATAAATATATACAGATGACAGAAATAATATCAGCAATATTCCAATCAGTAATTAGTAAGGACATGTTTCCAACCTTTCATGGGGCTTTATGAACCTCATGAAAGGTGCAACTGCCGTGCTAATTCTAAAACTGGGCACGGCATATTAAAGCCACACAAAGCAAATCCCTTACCTCTCTTGTTTTTCCCTGCTTCAGTGGTGACTATCATCAAGGCCACCAGAAGCACCACAACTGTTGAGAACAAACCTCGCATACTGGAGAGAAAATTTTTAAAAAAGAGGGAAAAAAAACAAAAAACCATGCCATTACAATCGTGGCACTATAAATAATTTAGACATTCTGTAGGTTATATTGTGTGTCATTTGAGGTGACATCTGCTGTGCCAAAGGTCAACCTGATTTTTCCTCTGGTGTGTATCTATAATCGAGATGAGAGTTGAAAGACCACGATCAAGGTCAAATATTGATCGTTGCCAGCTATTCAAACTAATTCACCCCTGTCCGTTCATGAGGAGTCTGCACATTACAATGAGAGGTTCTCTACTTTAGAGGTGAAAAGTGAATAAAGGATTATGGTCAAAGAGTAAAACACGTCATGTTATATAAAATGAATTACATGAAACCGTTTTAAAGCTTGACACTCGAGCCTGTGAGAGTGAGAACTAGGAAAATACATGTGAGAGGGCTGAAAGATTGTATTGATTTTTTCCCTATGCTCTCATGACTCAATTTAGGGTCAATCAGACAAACAGTGAGGCACACAACCAGCAATGAGGATCAATGGGTCATGAGCTACCCACTCCACCCTTTCACTTCCCCTTACACAAAACAACACGTTTTCCAACATGAACACCAAACAAAATACAACATTTCATTTTGTGACATGCAGTTGCCTGGAATATGTTCGAAAACATAAATCTATCCGGCTCATGTTGATGACACATTAAACACAATTCATGTCATCTTATTGTCACAATCGCGCGTCCCATCTTTGTGTATCATGGTCATTGCATTATGCAGACATAACACTGTGTTGTTGTTTTTTTACTTGGACATCATTGAACGCGCAATAGAACACCAGAATATGTACTGCAAAAAAAAAATGTACCACGTTGCCGGACATTCTCCTCGGTTTCAATAACAAAAACAATCAAATATATAGCTGCAGGCACCAATGGTGTAGTTCAGCTATGGGCCTACCGTGCCACCATCAGGAAAAATTTGACACATAGCCCCAGGACGAGTTACTTCGGTACTTTCCAAATATCCGAATTCACAATCAAACTGATCATGCAATCATGCTTTTGATGTATGTTGGACCATTAACGTCTTCTTCTCCAGAACCGCTGGACCGATCGGGACCAAATTTGGTATATAGCATCTATGAATGCAAGACTAGCTGAAACAATATGGCCGCTTTGAGCCAATGAGCTTGCATGTCCAACAGTGCCACAATGTGGCCAAACTCAACTCTACTTTACGGGTTAGCTAGGCTGGCCATGTTGTTTGAGGTATGTTTCTGCTAAACCCCTGAAAACAAAGGCACTGGGGCGACCAGTTACAGATTTCAGCTTTAAGTTCAAAAGAAAAGGACAGTAACTCACAGATAAAGAAATAGCCCTCTATTTCTGAAATGTCTGGTTGTCTATAAGGCATCCTCCAAGACTCTCAAGTTCTGAGTTTCTATTTATTCTCTGACTTAATTGAGTTCATGTCTATTCTTTCTGCCAACAGTCCCAGAGCTAGCAGCAGGGGATGGATGGCAGCACCAGATCACCATGGTGAAGGCTAACCCACCTGCTGGGAGGTGATAGGGGCCGCCCTGACAGGGAGAGCTCGATGGAAGAGGCTTGGTTTGAAGCAATTCTTCTGGGGGACATGGGGGAACTGCTTGTCTCTGTCTGGGTTAGAAGAGTTCAGAGCTGTGCCGGGACAGACAGGTCTAGTATTAGTTTGAAGAACACCCACAAAGAGTAACTCTTTTAATTCCAGGAATCTGACATCAATTACCCAAACAAGGTTGCCTATAATACCAAATCCTTGATTTTGTGGTGGGAATCTAAAAGTATTTCACGCTTTCCCTTCAAAAGATTAGCAGCCCTATTCAATCAATCTGTTTCCCAGGCTAATAAAAACTGAAACATTGCTTCTCACTATGCAAATAAGTATTTTAAATATTATTACGTTTATATCTGTGACATACAATCAACATTCAAGGCACAAGATGTGTTTTCTGTACCATACCCTGATTATTGGCTAGGATTAATTAGGACCCCTCGTTAATGACTGGCAAAATGCATAAATCATACAAGTTTCCTAGTGGAACACAAACAATGAAGCCATCGAGAACAAAGAATTGAGATCACACAGCAGCAGGAAACGAAGATGTCACGTTCTGGGCTGTTCACGAAATGTCATGTGGACGTTACAATGAATCTTCCTACAACACAAACTAAGACGCCAACCCAGCAAACCAAAATTGGTTCTGTGAAAGTTCCCAGAACATTAGTTAGGTTGTGGCAAATGTTCTCATAATACAACAACAGTCCAGTTGTGCTGATGATTATACAATGTTTTGTCAAGATCGTTAGAAGCATACTCGGACCAACGTGCAGCGTGATCTGGGTTCCACATCTTTATTTAGTGAAATGCACAAAACAATAAAGCAAGAACAAACGTGACGACAATGGAGTGCTGACATACAACTACTCATAAACAATATCCCACAAAACACAGGTGGAAAAAAGCTACCTGGCCTGGACATCGGTGCAGAGGAAGACTCCTGCCATGGGGCTGGACTGGACGCCGTGCTTGTACTGGACATCGGCGCAGAGGAAGGCTCCTGAGCTGGAGGTTCTGGACCGTGGACCGTCTCAGGAGGTTCGGACTGTGGACCATCTCAGGAGGTTCCGGACTGTGGACCGTCGTAGGAGGTTCCGGACTGGAAATCGTCACCGGAGGTTCCGGACTGGAAATCGTCACCGAAAGCTCTGGACTGGGGGCCGTCGCCGGAAGCTCTGGAATGGGGACCGTCGCCGGAAGCTCTGGACTGGGGACCGTCGCCAGAAGCTCTGGACTGGGGACCGTCGCCGGAAGCTCTGGACTGGGGACCGTCGCCGGAAGCTCTGGACTGGGGACTGTCGCCGGAAGCTCTGGACTGGGGAGGCACACTGGAGGCCTGATGTGTGGGGCCGGCACATGCGGCACCGGACTGGTGACACGCACCTCAGGGCGAGTGCGAGGAGCAGGCACAGGACGTACCTGACTGGGAAGGCGCACTTCAGGGAGAATGCGAGGAGCAGGCACAGGATGTACCTGACTGGGAAGGCGCACTTCAGGGAGAATGCGAGGAGCAGGCACAGGACGTACCTGACTGGGAACATGCACTTCAGGGAGAATGCGAGGAGCAGGCACAGGACATACCTGACTGGGAAGGCGCACTTGAGGGAGAGTGCGAGGAGCAGGAACATACCTGGCTGTGGAGACGTACTGGAGACCTGGTGCGTATAGCCGGCATCAATGGTACCGGTTCGATGATACACCTCACCCAGCAAATGCGAGGAGCTGGCACAGGATGTACCCGGCTGTGAATTCGCACTGGAGACCTGGTGCGTATAGCCGGCATCAATTGTACTGGAACTTTAACACACATGCTGACTCATGTGGCATTAAACTAATTACACGCTCCTTAGGGCAACTGTCGTGCATCTTCCACCAACTTAACAACTCTCTCCGCTCTTTCTCCTCCAATACCTCCATTCAATCTCTGACGCTCTCCTTTCACTCTCCTCCAGTATCTCCCTCTTCTCCCAGACTGGCTCTGGTTCACTCCTCGGCTCCGCCGACCACCCCATGTGCCACCCCCAATTAGTTTTTTTTCGGTCTGTCTTTTGGGCTTTCCTTGTGGCCGCGAACCCCGGCGTCGTCGCTGTCCTCCCTTCTCTCCTTGCGTCTCCCGCCAAGGAAGGCGATCCTTTCCTGACAGGATTTCCTCCCAAGTTCAGGATCCCTTCCCATCCAGAATCTCCTCCCAAGTCCATGTTACCCTCTCCTCCTGGGCACGCTGCTTGGTCCTGTTGTGGTGGGATATTCTGTCACGATCGTTAGAAGCATACTCGGACCAATGTGCAGCGTGATCTGGGTTCCACATCTTTATTTAGTGAAACGCACAAAACAATAACGCAAGAACGAAACGTGATGACAATTGAGTGCTGACATACAACTACCCATAAACAATATCCCACAAAACACAGGTGGAAAAAAGCTACCTAAATATGATCCCCAATTAGAGACAACGATTACCAGCTGTCTCTAATTGGGAATCATACAAAATCACCAACATAGAAAACAAAACTAGAACCCCACATAGAAATAATAAACTAGACTAACCCCCAGTCACGCCCTGACCATAGAAAATAAGGGCTCTCTAAGGTCAGGACGTGACATGTTTCTATAAAACATTCGCTTGATGTTGCAAGAATGATCCCAGAACACATTTGGTCTGTTCTTTAAAGGTTCCCGGAATGTTTCATTAGGTTGTGGGAACAGTCTGGTGAGAACATTGTGGGGACATCACAAAGATATGTTCCCAAAACGTAAAAACCTTCCAGTTGTGCAGATGATTACGTAATGTTTATGCAATTATGCAATTTGAGAATGCAAAAAACATTCACCTGATGTTACGTGAACATTCCCAGAACACATTTTTTTATGTTCTTTAAAAGTTCCTAACACATATCTTTATGTTGTGGGAACATGGCAAAAAATATATTCCCAAAACACAACTGTCCAGTTGTGCAGATAATTACAAGGTTTCTATTAGGTTGAAAAAACATGTACCTGTTGTTGCAAGAACGTTCCCAGAACGTATTATTATGTTCTTTAAAAGGTTCCTAAAACATTTATTTAGGTTATGGGAACATTGTGGGGATATGACAAGATAGGTTCCAAAAACACAAAATCTGGGTGCACAAAACATTCCCTCAATGTTCCCAGAATTATCAAATTAAGTTTGGAACAGTCCATCGATGTTTCTTTCATGTGTCAGTGTTATCTTACTGTTTAGGAAGTTAGTTGTACAACAATCCATGTAGAAACACACGGCAATTATTTGGAATCACATGATTTTATCATAATTGGTTGATAGTCGCAAGCAGGGATCAAACCCGGGCTTTGGACTGTTATCCCTGGAATGAATCCACTGCACCACTGGGGTGTGACTAACACAAATATAAAGCTGTTTACACCTTTACTCTGACTTCCAGGTTGTGGTCTTAAGTCGTTGTAAAAGATATAATAACAAAATCTAGAAAAATAAGTGTCCTCTATTTCTTTCTTTCTCTGACAATTTTCTTTATATGCTGTAAAGTTTTACTTTTATTTTCCCTCCAAACTTGATTTCAGAATTCATGTTCAATTATTTCCTGGCAGATTGTGGTGAGGTGTACATAGACGTGCATATGTACTAAGACATATACTGTAGCCATAGTTTGGATCATTATTTAAGGATCCACTAGAAACATCAAGATCGTGGTGGTGCAGCAAACCAAGTAGAAAACTAAGTAGGCTACAAGGCTTGAAGATGGCAGATTGCAGGTTCAAATCTACTTGATTGCCATTGTTGAAAAAAGCTACAGCTTTGTTTGGACAATACCCTAATATGATATAATGATGAAAGAGGATAGGGATGCCATTTGTTTAAAACTTTGGCAACTTCCTACAGCATAATAATGTTACATTACACATCAATGTTAGCAGAACATTGCAGCAATGTTTTCAGAACTAATTGCATTATCGTTGAAGTATGTTTTTAGAACAATTCTGGATCGTCGTGTCATAACCTTACAGAATAACTTTATTAGAGTCCTGCAGGGAGGTTTATTGTAATCGGGGTTAATAGTAATATCCCCATCAACATTCGCTGAATATTCCTGGAATGTTTTTTAAGAACAACTTCTATTGCTCCAACATTATATTGCTTAAGTATTTTCAGGGAACATTATTACAACCATCATGTCACAATGTCACACTATAACCTTTTTGAAACCATTGTAGGAATGAATATTCCCTGGGTGTTTTGAAAATCATTTCCCTCAACATTAGCAGAACGTTCCTGTACTGTTTCCTCAGAACCAGTTCTACTGTTCCCACATTTTGTTGCGGCAGTATGTTTCTGAGAACATTACTGGAACATTGTGTTCTTACATTCCCTGGCAACCTAATGACAACCTAATGACAACCTTAGGGAAATGTTCTGTTGCAGTTTTTACAGATGTTGTGAAGAAAATGCGAGTGAATGTTGGGAGAAGATTCCAAGGACATAGCCACAGGAAGCACCCCCTGATGAATCTAAATAACCCCCCCCACGTCGACTTAACGGGAATCTTAGATAATGTTCTGTGAATGTTCCCGGTTTTCTGGGAAGTCTCTGATGAACAGCACCCTTGTGTATTTCCCGTTGCCCACGCAAACTCATCTAACAGCAACATTTGTTTTATTGGTTTGTGCCTGAGCCAATATGTCCAGAAGCCGAGCAGAGATGGCAGTCACATCCTCTCACATTGCAGTATGCTCGCATTGAACTTTCCCTGCCTGCGGGCAACCCTGGATAGAAAGGTCAGCTACAACTGATGAATCAACAACTCACTGGAAAAGTCCAATCCATTAGAGGTTATCACCTCTCTGAACTATGGCCTCGTACTGTGTGAGGTAGAATGCCATAAGCGGCAGCCATCCATTCACTACTGAAAGGGAGCTGGTCTACCTGAGAATCTACCAAGGCACAATCCTTTTATCAGGCAATTTTACAATTGGCTTCTGAAAGTGTTATATCTGTATTTGACTGCTCATCAAAAGGACTGAGAATGAAAGCGATGGCTACACAAATACCAGGCCAGCAGGCCCTCTGGCACATACGCTTACTGCTCCTCTTCAAGCCAGTTGATCAAATATTCTGCTGGCCTAGTAAATCTGTCTTCTGTCCTCAAAAAAGTAATTAGGCGCCAGTGGCCAGTAAGCATAACTAAACACTCCAAGCAACCATAAAACTCTGGAAACTCCCCATTCTCAACTGCCATCACCCCCCCCCCCCCCCCCCCCCACCCCCCAGCTAGCAGTTCCAATGACATTCTTCCCCTGGTCATAAATGTCGAGGGGCTACTCCAGGCAACACATTTGTCATTGATGAAACAACACCCAGCAGGCCTCGACTAACCCACTGAGCCTTGCCGTTGGTGAGGCCCGGAGAGCCCTCAAAATCTTTCATCGTTCTTTGCTAATGCAGAGCTAAAACAGAGCCTTTTCCTGGTCTCCTTTCACTCCATTCTAAAGGGCCACTAGACAGATATCCCATGCAGAGTCTTTGTTCCACACATCTGAATGTGACCTTAGCATATTGGGAGAAAGGTCCTATTAAAATACTACAGCTTACAAGAGCTAGCATGCTGAAAGACTTGCTAAATATGCCGACAAACATTGCTATTTTTATCCGTGCCAGTCATTTTTTATCCATCAGTAATGCAGCTGTAACAAGAATGTTAGAATACTTAGGTATGGGTGTGTAAGAGATCTTCTTTACCCAACCATAAACATGTTATTATGAAACATCGCTCACTATTAACACCCCACCCAACTACCACCATCTACCCATCACACAATGGGATGAACATAATATTAATTGCCTAGCAGAAAGCAAACCAAATAGTAAAATTGGACCAGACACCGTAACCATCATAATTCAACTGACTCAAATGGTGGTTCCTCTTGCTAATCATCTGATAATGGTCAAATAGATAACATTAGAGTTACTGTCAAACACACATCTTGATCAGTTCTACAACGAAACAATAACAACCCAATGGAAAGCAGGACCACGCTGAACCTGAAAAGCATAAAGCATAAAGGGTTAAAGTCACTCTTGTTTTTACTGCAAAGCAGCATTCCTCGTCTTCTCAGAAAAGCCACTGACCGCAAAAAAAAAAGGATGGAATGCCCACTAAGACCAATAAGAGAGAAGCTGCGGGGTCGAGGGTCACTCTAAAGAAAGACAGTTAACAAAGACCCAGAATGCCCTGGCCTACTTAAGGAAGTAACACTTAGTGGCCAACAAATGGCTGAATCACGTGCTTTATTTGATCTAATATACAAAATATAGGTGGATTCTGGCCGTCAGAGACCGACAGTGCAAGGACATAGTGGTTCACATTATTGACTCAAATAGGATGAGTGCACTTTATCTACTATATGGTCAACAGCTAAACGTTCTCCCTGCCATCAATGACGTGAAAATATTATCCCTTATGGTTGAGGCTTGGCAGTCATGACAGAATGGTTTATTCTCTAAAAGAGACAATGGCCCTTGCCTACTTACTTCACATTCCTTCTTATTTCACGATACGCTAACATAACCAACGACAGACTCCATCATACCCATTAGCAGTGAGAGAATAGTTGAGGGGCCCTGCAGGCTGAACGGTGCATTTCAATAGCCAGGGAGAGTTTTATCTGTCTTTTCAAAGCTGTTTTCTCTCCACTGATTATCTGTGCCATTGCCTCGAGGTCCATCTGCCAAGCTCACACAAGCTGTAAAGCCCCATGCTACCCCTCCTCCCTTTCTAAAAACATAACCCCGAGGCACAATCTGTATCCAGCGTGCCCAATAGCTTTCTAAAAGAGACAAAAATACAACAGGAAAAACAATGATAACAACAGATTGAGGACTATCTTTTCCCCATTTCATCTCTCTAAGGTTATGTTGCTTTGGTTGTTATCTCTGACTGCAAATCAACTTTTACAGCCTCTTACACAGCCCCTACTTTGGATCGGGGGGAGCAGATAATTGTGGTCAGGTGAAAAGGTCCTGGGCAGTGAAAGACAAAGAAAGGAGAACAACTCTTGAGTGGAGTGGATAGCAGTGAATGCAAGTACTTGAGTTTGGAGTCGATTTCAATGGTCATATTCTTGAGGTGGAAGAGATTTACATTTACATCCGTTTTAGTCATTTAGCAGGAGCTCTTATCCCGAGTCACTTACAGTTATTGCTCATGTGAAGTTTTCTGGTCATAAAAACCATTCAATGGCCCAAACTTAGAGCAAAAGATTTCTGGCACATGAACACAATTAAGATTGTGGAATAAATGGCTACTTTAAGATGAACAAAGATATGCAAAAGTACACTTTCAAACTGCGTAGCTTTCACTACAGCTGAAATAGTAACAACTAAACATAATGACTTATATTAAACAATATTCTTATATTGCGCAGGATTTAGTTCTAAATGAATAGCCACGTTACTGTAACTATTTTGAGCTGTTATACTTGAGTTTGGAAGAAGTCCAGAGGGTACACCACTCACACACGTCTTATTATCATCAAAACTAGAATGTGTCACCCCTGAGGACGTTGTCACACAGTGAAAAGTAGCTAACATAATTTGAAAGTGATTAAACTCAAAGCAAAACAATTACAACAAAACGTATCTTGGCCTCAAGTTCTTCTGAGCCCTAAACAGAACCGTTGTAGAATGAAACATATTACTTCATATTTAGGATTCAACGAACGTGTATGACAATAAGCAGTGCCATTGCGCTTCTTGCGCAAATCGCGTGTATGGGACAAAAGTTGTGTGTTCGTTACTGGCAAAAGTTATGAATATATGCAGTAAAGTCAACACATGGTGCATAAATTACTTAAAAGACCATAAAAATAAAAACTCAATAAAGAAACCTACACACAAATAAAACCTCCCAAGAAAAATAACTCTAATTGAGAAATTACACACGACATGTCAGTTATCCTCCAGAGGATTCCGATGATGGAGACTATATATTTGAACTATTAAAAGTGAGTAATGACAACGTTGTATTGAGTGACACAAAGTAATCATTTTATCACTATACATTTGGATAAATACACATATAACTTACTTGTTTCTTTGATCGTACTTCTTGGCGAGAGTTAAAGGTCTTACTCTGAGCCACAAGAGAGTCCTACAGTCCTAGAATACCTCTATCCCGGTCAGCTTGCTCTTATTTGTCGCCCTCCCCTTTGTTTCTCCAAAACTAGTTTGAGCTGGTAACATTAGGGCCACACTAAATTAACCACCTAGTGACATCACTAACCCACGTGATGATTACGGGTCAAGAGACACCTAACCGCGCAACCCCTAGCCTAGGGTATAAACTTTTTGTTTTATTTTTGTGAATCCCTAGAAGCCTAAATTATTATGTCTCAGTCATTGTTCTAGTCTTTCGAATCTACAAGTATTTTTTCTGCTTGATAATTAAAAATACATTGATTGCTATATATACACACATATCAATTTCACCACCAGACATTACCACAGAGAAAGGAAAGCATAATGACGTGCTCAGACTACCTACCATAGACTCTATAGATTCTATTATTCTATGGTGCCTACAGAATGCCTAGGGATGTAGGCATCAGAAATGCAGTGGTGTAAAGTACTTAAGTAAAAAATACTTTAAAGTACTACCTAAGTAGTTTTTTTTGTATCTGTATTTTACTTTACTATTTATATTTTTTGACAACTTTTACTTTTACTTCACTACATTCCTAATGAAAATAATGTATTTTCCCTGACACCCAAAAGAACACGTTACGTTTTGAATGCTTAGCAGGACGGGAAAATGGTCCAATTCATGCAGTTATCCAGACAACACATGGTCATCCCTTCTGCCTCTAATCATGCATACTCACTAAACAAATGCATCTTTCGCAAATTATATCTGCGTGTTGGAGTGTGCCCCTTGCCATCCATACAGTTTAAAAACAAGAAAATGGTCCTGCCTGCTTTGCTTAATAGAAGGAATTTTAAATGATTCATACTTTTACTTTTGATACTTACAAATACTGTTAGACTTTTACTCAAGTAGTATTTTACTGGGTGACTTTTACTTTCTATTAAGGTATCTATTCTTTTACTCAAGTATGACAATTGGGTACCTTTTCCACCACTCCACAGTAAATGCTATACAGGAGGACAGGAGGGATTGACCAGTCATTTGCCCTATATTTGCTGGCCACCTCTGATTTTGTAGCCAGAGAGCTTATTGTCACACAACAGCTTCCATTAGACAGGGACACTGGTTAAGAGCCATTTATAAACACCACGTGTAAGCCAGAGGAAGCTGGTGGGAGGAGCTATAGGAGGACGGGCTCATTGTAAAGACTGTAATGGAATTAATGGTATGGTGTCAAACATATGGAAACCACATGGTTTGACCATTTATTCAATTTCAGCCATATACAATGAGTCCGTCCTCCTGTAGCTCCTCCTACCAGCCTACTCTAGTGTAAGCAAATGCTCGACCACAGGGCAGAGTAACAGTGTGGTGCCTAGATAGGCTGACAGTGTTTTACAGTAAATAACCACATTTTCAATAACTAGATGACTGTACTGATAACATACAACGTATTCAGTATGTGTCTACATGTTATCTAGTATCGATGTACAGTATATCCAAGATAACTCTGTGACCTCGGGCCATGTGATTTGGTAATCCCAGGAGGGCAGGGGAGGTGAGTCAGGACCACAATAGCGATCAGACCAGAATCTGAACCATAGACAGGGACATTTCCAATTGCCAGTTGGATAGCATGCCAACAATGAATCAGAGCAAGGGGAAAAAAGCTGTTCAATTTCACAAATGGACCAAACTGATAAACACACATCCAATACAACATCCAGCAGTAACTAGTCAGTATCCAATTACAGTATTGAATCATTCCAGACGATGCACTATGAATCAGCTCTGACTTACATGACTCATCATTTTCAAACACATTGCATGTTGCAACACCGAGGCATTTAACTATCATTATTACTTTCCTTCAGACATTTTTACAAAAATGGCAGTTTGTCTCACTGGGTTGGACCATCAAGCTTTGCTTACATACCAGTATACGCTGCTCTATGCTCTGTCTGAGCACTGGGTTTAGGCCTCAGGGAATCTTTGAGGTCTTTATCTCAGTTGTTGATATCTTTTGAGCTGGTCTTGCAGCCAGGGATTAGGGAGCCGCGAATGGCCTATGAGGACGGTTTGTTTTTACCAGATCCTTGTAAAAAAAAAAAAATTTTTACAGGTGTGGGTAGCTTTATGGTTTGCAACAAATGAGGGGAAATGTGCAGTCTCAAAAGGCTTTCAATACTTGCACTGCAATGGCTTTATGTGGTTGGGCGTTCAGGATTGGTCGAAACCAGTGTCTCATATGAGCCAATGCTATCATCCAGACAGATCATGTAACATTGCAAGGCCAAATAAAGGCTCAAGAATAAAATGAAGATGCAACATAGTCCATTTGATCGCTGTCATGAGTCCACCAAATTAATAAATAGAGTAGATGGCATTTCGTCTTGATAGCCTCTAATTGTGAGGAATAAACACTTGTATTACATCACAAGCCCTTGGATTTCATCAGTAATTATTGAGGCTGTTTTACTCAAATTACAAGAGGGTACACTCCAAACTGTGGACTTCTAATCGCTTTTAAAGACATTGTGTGTTTGGGTTAGACTGCTAACCTTAGCCATATGTCAACCCTTATACCACCTCCAAAATCCCGTATACCACCTCCCATTGAACCCCTCATTGTGTACAAGGAAACTTTGAAAAGAACCAGGCTAACAGACAGTTGAGGTGGACTCCATTCTTATCAGTCAGTCAGTCTACAGTAACAATCATCACCTGTGCAGTAGGTCACCTGAGGTAGCTGATAAATATTAATAGGACCTTATACAAATACAGGGTTATTAAGAAGTGCACTTTTACCGAAAGGATAAATAGAATCAACACTCACAAGTCATTACAATAAATACAATGCAGGGTTATTAAGAAGTGCACTTTTACTGAAAGGATCAATAGAATCAAAACTCACAAGAAAGTCATCACAATAAATACAGTTGTTTAAGTACCATCCTTTATTATTTTTTTCCCCCAAGCAGATAACAAAAAAATTATATATACAAATCAGCCAATAGAAACAAATATACAGATTGATATCGTCAACATTGCACACCAGTCTGTCCATCACGTTTTGGTCACTATTTATACGAAGTAAAAAAAATGGCATATTTTTGAATAAAGAAAAAAACACAATATTGCACAGTAATTTAAATGTTCTCTCTATTTATTTATTTTAATTGTGATAGATACTCTCGCACCTGAATTGCACAGCAACTCAAAACAAAGCACAGATAATATACATAAACTACCATTTCTTGTTCTATTGCAGCTCCCTTAAAAATGTCATAAAAGAGGCATTTAAATTGTCTGACCCCATTCAGTCACTGTAAGCCCTGCCTGCATTGCACTCATGCAACTGAACACTAATAAAGTTTTGCGTTAATGCAGTTATAGCATTGGTAGTTCCACGCTCCTGCCATTCCAAAGAGCACTTTCCACTTGTATGTATATCAAAGACAGTGGATTTCTACTGAATATAGTACTTTTAAAATCAGCGGACATACGGAAATGACGATGGGAGAGGGAGGGTGCTCTTTGCAGTAGTCGACAACATGGAACGTGGGGCTATAACGCATCTTTAGATTAGCATTTAAAATATCATGTTGGGGAATGTGTAATTTCAAATAGAAAATAAATTATTTGGTGATAACACCTATGGGAAGTGTTTACTTGCGCACACCATAACAGGATAGAGCTCATGACATGAAATAGTGTCTGATAATAATAGTCTTGTATTTTCTGTTCAACGTAAGCTATGGGTAAAGGCACTACGCAAAGCTAAGGTGACAATGTGAGATGTTGAAATGGCTGAGTTAATGTACAGAAAATTACACGAAAACAGTAAAACTCATAATGGAGCGATGAACATGTCAAAAAATAGCTTGGGATGTGATGGCAAGTCTCTGGGCCAGATTCAAATCTGTATACTGTAGTACAAGCGCACAAAACATACTACTGTAAGGCTGAGGTTATTCAACTCAATTCCAAGAGGTAACTTTGTACTACATGCTCCGTTTTGCCTTTCCTCTGCTGTTGTCAAATTATTTTCTGATGAAACTTAAACACCAACAAATAATGCTACAATCTGGTAGATCATAGACGATAGATAAGATGCTGTGGAGAGATGCTGTCTTTAGTTTCCAAGGCAACTTTCACCAGGATATCATATGAGGCATCATTATGAATAAATGCATTGCACCTTAGATAGCGATGTCAAGATTAATCATGAGCAATCTTACTTATTCAACAAGTGTCTCCGACTTTTAGAATGTAAAATGTTTGAGCAACGTTTTCCTCTGTACATTTTGGCATGTTTAATTCCCGTGGTAGGTTTGGACATACAGTGCATGCGTAAAGTAATCAGACACCTTGACTTTTTCCACATTGTGTTACGTTACAGCCTTATTCTAAAACCGATAATACATTTTTTTTCTCATATATCTACACACAATACCCCATAATGACAAAGCAAAAACTTTTCATTTTTTATTCTTGCAGATGTAAAAAACTTATTTCCATAAGTATTCAGACCATTTGCTATGAGACTCAAAATTGAGCTCAGGTGCATCCTGTTTCCATTGATCATCCTTGAGATGTTCCTACAACTTGATTGGAGACCAGCTGTGGTAAATTCAATTGATTGGACATGATTTGGAAAGGCACACACCTGTCTATATAAGGTCCCACAGTGCATGTCAGAGCAAAAACCAAGCCATGGGGTCGAATTAATTGTCCGTAGAGCTCAGAGAAAAGATTGTGTTGAAGCACAATTTTTGCAGCATTCAAGTTCCCCAAGACACAGTGGCCTCCATCATTCTTAAATGGAAGATGTTTGGAACCACCAAGATTCTTCCTATAGCTGGTCTTGGTCAGGGAGGTGACTAAGAACCCAATGGTCACTCTGACATAGCTCCAGAGTTCCTCTGTGGAGATGGGAGAACTTTCCAGAAGGACAACCATCTCTGCAGCACTCCACCAATCAGGCCTTTATGGTAGAGGGGCCAGACGGAAGCCACCCCTCAGTAAAAGGCACATGACAGCCCGCTTGGAGTTTTCCAAAAGGCACCAAAGGGACTCAGACCATGAGAAACAAGATTTTCAGTTTTGATGAAACCAAGATTGAACTCTTTGGCCTGAATACCAAGTGTCACGTCTGGAGGAAACCTGGCACCATCCCTACGGTGAAGCATGGTGGTGGCAGCATCATGCTGTGGGGATGTTTTTCAGCAGCAGGGACTAGGAGACTAATCAGGATTGAGGGAAAGATGAACGGAGCAAAGTACAGAGAGATCCTTGATGAAAACCTGCTCCAGAGTGCTCAGGACCTCAGACTGGGGTGAAGGTTCACATTCCAACAGGACAACGATCCTAAGTACACAGCCAAGACATCTCAGGAGTGGCTTGGGACAAGTCTTTGAATGTCCTTGAGTGGCCGAGCCAGAGTCAAGACTTGAACCCGATCTAACATCTCTGGAGAGACCTGAAAACAGCTGTGTAGCGACATTCCCCATCCAAAGTGACAGAGCTTGAGAGGATCTGCAGAGAAGAATGGGAGAAACTCCCCAAATACAGGTGTGCCAAGCTTGTAGCGTCATACCCAATAAGACTTGAGGCTGTAATCGCTGCCAAAGGTGCTTCATCAAAGTACTGAGTAAAGGGTCTGAATACTTATGAAAATGTGATATTTCAGTATTTTATTTGTAATATATTGGCAAAATGTCTTAACACCTGTTTTTGCTTTGACATTATGGGGTATTGTGTGGATATTGATGAGGGAAAAATACAGTTTAACCCGTTTTAGAGTAAGGCCATAACGTAACAAAATGTGGAAAAAGTGGAAAAAGTCAAGGGGTCTGAATACTTTGCGAAAGCACTGTATATGTTCATTAGAAATCTGACATGACCATTTCATAATTGATTCAATATGGTTGACAAGTCGTAATTTTAAATAAATAACAAATCTTAACCGACTTACCTGTATAAGTAAGAAAAAAAAGAATACAAAAATAAAATAAAGACGACATTTACAATAATGTATTTTTTTGTGTTTGGTGGCACAAATCATCTCTTCGAGGAAAGATCATGCAAGGCCTCCATAAAAGTCTGTCAATCAACAACAACACGCACTGTGCATACTACATAATCAGAATCCCCAATGGTATGATGCTGGAAACGGATTTAGAAAACCTCTGATAAATGTGAATATCCTAATGCTGTTTTAATCTATATTTCCATTGGAAATGGACAAATATATACTGTAAGTTGAGAAAAACACTATTATAATGATTCCACGGTGTACTTTCCAAGATCACAGTGAACTGCAGTTGTTTAACTTGGTCCAGATCCTCAAATACATGAAACATACAAAATAGTGCAGGTAGATAAGGCTTCAATAAAAACCTGATGTTAATATACATCCAAAATATATAAATCCATGTCAGTCTCTAAACAAGAGGATATATTTTACATAACCTGATCAAACATGCACCTCTTTCAGTATGCAGTATAATCATAAATGCCTCAAATGATGATATCCAATCTTCTCAGCCTCAAGGCTAACATGATATTTCAATTATAGTGAAGTCATCTAAATGGGGGGCCTTGAGGCTGTGTGGCGGAGAGTGATGCGGTCGCTGGAGATGGGGGGTGTGAGCAGGTGGGTCTAGGCAGGGGTGATGTTGTGGATGTTTGTGTGCGTCTGTGTGTTGTCGTTTGTATGTGGATGTTTTCTATCGTTAAAAATAAAAATAAAATAAAAAACGTGTACCCCCCCCAAAAAAAAAATTTCTGTGAGAACATATGATTATGTACGAGGTGTAGAACTACACAGTTCATTTACTTTTCATCATCAAATAAAAAATATATGTTGTTATCGTCAGTCTGGAATTAGAAACAGGAGAGGACTTTCACTGACGACATATTTCCTATCACAGAAACTGATTCAGTGATACATGAAGAAATGTATCTGGCCATAATAGAGAACAGCAATGATTTACAATGAAATGCATCTTAGTTGGCATGATGGATTGTTTTAAAGGTCAAAACTAGAAACTTTTGACAACAAACAGAATCCAGCAAAAATGTGCATATGAAATGGTGTACCTTGTTAATGTGTTTACAAGTATGTTTTACAAGTATGTTTAGCGATTAAATCATTTTAAGAAAACATCCAGAGAAACAACTCATTTCAATCTGACAAAATACAGTACATCCACAGTTACTGTGGCTCGAACATTAAACTAGTTAGCTAGTTATACAGAAGGATGGCTTTTGGAATGAGACCAATTCCTTCCCCTAGCTCTCTACGCAAATGTAACATGAACACCATCACAGGTCTTTATAACTTAAGTTTGATTATAGTTCTGTTTTAAATGACCAGCCATATTTTAAACAGAGATTATAACTATGGAAAATAAATAGCAACCTCAAATTGATGGTTATTATGAAGACAAATTATTATTATTTTTTTTTTTAATGTAAAAAAACAACAACAACAAACACCTTGTAAATTTACAACCCAACCCGTCGGAACATTTTTTGAGTTCGCTGAACATAAATCGGTAAAAAAAAAATGTTGAGGTGAATAAATACGCCTTTGACTTCTGTAACAACATGAGAGAAGAAATGCTTTGTAGTTCTGAAACAAATACATAGAAAATGCACATTTTATAGTAAGTAATGACCAAACACAAAAATGTTACATTTATAATATGTACAAATTATATAAACATCAATCTGCTTAAAAATGCTATAAAAATACACCATGACATAATTAAGTACATTAAATACAAACGAATCAGCCAACAAAATAAGAAAATCAAGGCAATTGGAGCTGAGGTGCATACACTGCTTTAACACAGAGGTACTACGATAAGTGTACAGTACCAAATATCCTTATTAACACTAAGAAATAAAAATAAACATTTGCCAAGTGACCATAAAGTAGAACAATATTGATCTATTCAATTCAAATCGTTTGGTGATGAGAAGTGTTACGTAAAAAAATTCCCCACTTTCGTGGATCGTTTTATCCCATTACACTGCATTATGGGTGGACAAATCAATCAATCAATAAAAAAAATTAAAAAATCAACAGCAGTACTATAAACAAATAAAATAATGACATTTTTTTGGTAGCCTTAAAGACAGCTGGCCTACGGATCAGAGTGTTTGTACCCTTTTGAAATCCACTGAGTCATTGTGATCCGTACGGTTGAAACGCTCACGCTGCTTTTATAGACACAGAGAGATACAGCTCCATCAGAGCGTATAATAATACAACTACCAAGGCAGTCAATGACCCAAGCTCCTGTCCTAAAACCTGGGAGCACAATTCTCTACAGAACCATTTCAACATTCAGTCTAGGTGGATTGCAAGTGCAACACAACCTGGGGGGAAAAAAATTAAACAGAAGAACCATCTCTTCCAAGTGTTCCGACACAAAACATACGCTTTTTTGGGGGGGGCAGTGCAATAATCAAGTCCACTGGTCACAAGCATCTCACATGGTGGACCTGACGAATCTCTCATCTGGTAGAACTCCAACCAACTCCCTAGCAGGAGAATACAACACTGGCTCCCTTTTGACCGTCTTCTCTGGTGAGTTTCCTTTTTTTAGCTAAAGTAGGTTTGGCACGGGGTTAGGTGATAGGGAAGTGGTGCTGGAGGTCAGGGAGCAGAGTCACACGGCTGTCTCCTGGTCCTCTCTCTGGATCATCTGGTAGTGCTGCCGGTTCTCCAGGTAGGCTGCCAGCTCTGCATCCTTGGCCTTCTCTGCACGATGCTTTGGTGTGTCACCCTGCAGCACAAGAGAGGCAACTTGCTCAACATGAAAGACTGCAATGAAGAACCCAACTTTAATTAAGGCAGCATCTATTTCTCCCGATGTCTAAACATTAAGCCGCAGAGTCAAAGATCAGTCTGCAATTATTTTTGAGTTGTTGGAATCATTTGTATTCAGATTTCATCATAGTTTAGATTTAATATTTCCAGTTATCAACAGTGAATATTCACCAAAAGCAAATCTAGAATGTTTTAGACTCAATAAAGGTTTTCTGATTCGTCCACGAGCTCCTGTACCATTTAAGATTGCACAAAATCAATTATTTCTAAGTGCTTGTTTTTTTTAAGAGCAGACCCCAACCAAACTCACAAGAGAGAAATAAGAGAGAAGGGAGAAGAGAACATGGCAAGAGGGTGAGACAAAAAGACAAGAAAAGTAATTGCTAAGATATGCTGACATCTCAAGGCCAAGAGTGAATGTATTGTGAGTGAGAAAGACCGACAGGCAGAAAGGGTGGCAGGATGAAGAGACGGCGGAGAGGAAAGAAAGCCAGGCTGAACTGCATCCCAAGGCCACAGGGTGTGAATCAGACTTGCCCCAAATTCTGCAAGATTATATTTTTCATCATTGCTTTTACTCACTGCTAGCTCACTGAGGGCAGAGAGAGAGAGAGAGAGAGGGGGGGGGGGGGGGGGGGGGGTGTACAGGCTAGAGGGAGGTTGCTGAGTTGCTGAATGTCATGGGAATGTTTCATTTCGAGGAGAGCTACAGTACCAGAGTACGTTCAATGCATGATAGAACTGACTGGCCAGGACTACACTCCTCCCCAGGGACACCTCAAGCATTCTGCCAGTTGCTTACAGTATGAGAGACACTACATTGCAGACACACCACTTGGCAGTGAGATTTTGTATAAGAAAATTCTTCAAGCCTTGACATGAAAATCAAGAAATCTTAAATGTGGTAAAGTCTGAGCCTTCCAGGACCTGAAATCTGAGACAAAAACCATCTGTGGGGTCTTCAGAAGGAGGATGCTTGTGAAATACTGTAGTAAAAAATGTAAGCGTTATGCTCCAACTGCTTTTCCACACACTGAAACAAATGTATCCAGTTGTCTATCTCTGCAGGAGAGGGTAAACACATAAGACATTTTTATGATGGAGCCACTTGGAGGTAAGTACTTTAATGGACTTTGCAGGCATCTGGAAAGTTTGGTTCAGAGGGGACGTGTAGGGCACCGCTGTAATGCTCCCTCACCCGGTGTATAATTAGCTTGTCATAAGAAAGACGAGCTAATTTTCCTTCTGGATGATGATTAGGCCATTCTATACCCACCACTTATCCATTTTAGTCATTTAGCAGACGCTCTTATCCAGAGCGACTTACAAGAGCAATTAGGGTTAAGTACATTGCTCAAGGGCACAACGGCAGATTCTTCACCTAGTCGGGTCAGGGACTTGAACCAGCGACCTTTCGGACCCAACGCTCTTAACCACTAGGCTACCTGCCGCCCTATCCACTGTAGAAAACCCTTCTCAGGGGTAACCTAAGCATCAACTTGGTTTATTTTGGCCAAATAAAGAGTAAAGCAATGAGCGAAGAGGGAGCGTTGCTCTCACCTGTAAGTCGGTCTTCATGAGGGATGCCCCTGCCTCTACCAGGTAGTGACAGATAGTCCTCTGACACAGTGACGCTGCTTTGTGCAACACTGTCTCCCCACTGAGACCGAGAGAGAGAAAGACAGACAGAGTAGATCCAATGAGTGTAACTTTCTATTTAAAAAACTTTAACTAGATACATCACAGAGAATATGTGTAAAATGAGCATTTCAAAATCCATGTCTTAAACTTACTTTTCTTTTTCTGTTACATCCAGGATATCTGTGGGTGCTGTTTTTTGGGAGGGGGCAGGGGAGAGAGAGACATTTCAAAGCATGTCCCTAAACCAATTACAATGCTCCAAGGTACTACTTTTATAAAGTCGTAAAAAGCTGGTGCAGGAGGAATTTGACAGAAAACATTTCCCTTTTCAAATATTGGAATGTATCATTCGTTGTTGAGCCAGAAAGACTCCATAAACGTCATCAAGCTTACACAGAGTGAGATGTATCTGCGCTGTGGCTTGTCTTAAACAATGCTCATGACCCTGAAATATATGGCGTTCCACACCTGGGACATAATTCTACTTTTAGAAAACATAGAGCCTACAGGGCTGGGTTAACTTCTGACACATAGTTGATATTTAAGGGTCACAGACTCACTTTGGGAAATACCACCGAATGATTCAGTATTGTGAGAGGGATGTCCTACCCACAGACTTAAATAGAACACATAAATGTGTATTGCCTTGTCCCTACCATTGTCCAGGATGTATTTGACAGTGTCCTTGCTACCAGTGTCCACAGCATAGTGGAGCAGGGTGCATCCTGAGGGGTCCTGCAGTGACAGGTCGGCTCCCAGTTTGTGCAGCTCCTTCAGCTGGGAGAAGAGGGCACATTGTTATGACTGGAGGCGTGGGGAAAGTGACTGCATGTCTAGAGGAATGGGGGAATAGACTGCATTTTTATTCATTGCCGACTAGAGAAATGCTTACCCTGAGGTAAAGTCATGACAGAAGTGATCATCATTCCCTTGTCGACTGTATCAGTTAGTGAGCCTACATTCACTATACAGTATGTAGACCTATATGCAGTGAGCAAATCCACTGGCCACTGTGGCTGCCACTCACCTTCAGATGGTCCTTGCTCTTCACACATTCAATCAACACTTCTGGTGATACTGTAAGTAATGAGAAATATGTGTACAGTAAGAAGGTAGCGATATGAGAGGAGGCTATAGATTCAGTAGTCATAACAACAGCAGACCATAATACATGACAGTGTCCTTTGGGGAAAGATCTGAGCAGAGTGCCAGTGTTCATTAATAGTTCTTTACGGGGCACTTGCCCGTTTGGCTTTAGTACTATCTGTACTATATATCTTATGTAAGACTGACAGTCTTGGGAAAGGAACCTCAAACTGAATTGACGAGCAAAAACATCAATCTATTTACTCAGCTAACACGGGTAGTAATGAGAGCAACATGCAGGTTGCTGCTTTCAGTAGAAACCCAGTATTTAAACACTGGATCATGAAACGTTTTAAATTAAAACAGATAATCACATTAGCGCCTGTTGAGTTCTTGGGTTCAGTCTCAATATGGCAAATCCTTGTTCAAAGCACCAAAATGCCCTTTGTAGATTATTTACCCTAATCCACCCATCTGCATGTTTTCCGCCAAGGCAGGAAAACAGTCAACTCAAAATTCCCCACAGCATTCTCCCAAATCTCAGTTAGCCAGCTCTGCAAGTCAAACAGTTGCTACCACGACGTCTGCGTCTGAAGATATGCTCTAGAATCCTGCTGTTAGAGCTGAACAACCAGAATTAGAAAGGGGCTGCTACTGGAAATATATATGTATATATATTTTTTTAAAGAAAACAACTCGAGAGATGCCAAGTCAGGTCTTGAGAATATATCCCGACTGGGCTCACGCCAGAATCTTTGAGAGATGGACTTGAACGCTAATGTGACGTGTGAATTTTAAAAACCCTTCCCCGCAGCACTCTAGTTCAAATGCCGTGAAATGCATATCTTAAGTGCCAAGAATTTTTTTGTTTGTTGGGGGGGGGGGGTAAAACCCTTTGCATGATGGCAGGTGAACTTGCGGGGGCATGTTCAAGCAGGGCCACAAAGGCTAAGAAGTTTTTAGCCACCTCTTGAATCCAGCTCAAAAAACCACCAGGCTCTAATCGTTCGACATTGGCATTATTCATAGTGAAACATAATTCTGACAGGAATTAGCTGGCGGTTTCTTAAACCTTGATTTTTCAAAACATCAAGCACGAGAGCAAAACAGTTGTGGGCACCGATTGGCCCACATCCACTTGCTGCCAAGTTAACTGCGTCAATTTATAATCACCTAGTGTTAACAATTCAAAGTGTGTTTGTTTTACCTTTGTCTGTATTGCACAGTGAATTCTTCTCTGACCTGGGGGAGATCGAGAACAGGACACAATTAAAGGGATATAAAACAAACAGTTAACTTCTCAGTCTACAAAACAAATGCATGTAAAGCCCATCTCTCTGCACCCCTTGGGTTTTCATAGCAAACATCCATGATAGGAAAAAAACTAAAACAAACCAAATCCACAAAACAAAATGAAATGTCCCAAAAAAAAGACTTACTTCGGTTGCATGGATTTGGTGTTGGTTCAGAGGAGAGTTGGTGGGGTTAATTATACAGTCCCTTGATGTGCTCTGTTTTTCCAGGCGTCCCTTGCCTGCCAACTAGCCCAAGGTAAAAGATTCTAATACGTGTGTTTGCAGCCAAAAGAGCTCCCCCTCCCTCCCTCTCCTCCATTCTGTTTCAGCCAAACTCACACACGCACACACACACACACACACACAGAGCTGTGTCAGTAAGGCAGTGTGAGTGGACGGAGAGGCAGCTCTTAGGCCTCCCTGCTGTCACTCCGGGTTATGTTACTGTCTGATCCTGGCTGGGCTGTCTGTTTGCCGGAAGCCAAATCCCCCACACACTAATCCACTGAGAACTGACACAAGACTGTAACATCAAACGCACACAAGCAGGAACAGTGAAGCCGAGACTGACTGTCTGAGGAGCAGGCCCTGTACTGACCAGACAGATTATTCTACTGACTTCCTGGTCAACCCCACCTCTCTCAGGCTGGCCTAAAGATTGGTTCTTCATCTTTGTTATTATATATTATATATCTTTGGTATGAAAGGTGTGAATATATAAAGAACATTAGAGGGTCAGAGACCATTGATATCGTCAGTGATATTGTTAACAAACATGCCCCCATAAAGAAAATGAGAATGAAAAACAGGTTCAGCCCCTGGTTCGACAGTGATCTTACAGAGTTACATGCACATGCATACTCACGCTGACTCGCTCTCATTCAGGCAAATAATAAAAAAGTGCACTCGGGCTATTCGGAAGGCCAAAGTTAGTTACTTTAAAGGGCAGTTTTCTCTCTCAGTGGGTCTAACTCCAAGACGTTCTTGAAAACGGTTAAAGACCTGGAGAATAAACCCTCCTTCTCAAAGCTGCCCATGCCCCTTAAAGTTGAAGTGGTTGTAACTGACAAGAAACACATGGCTGAGCTTTTTAATCACCACTTCATTAAGTCAGGGTTCCTATTTGACTCAGCCATGCCTCCTTGCCCGTCCAACATTTACTCATCTCCAACCGCTTCTAATGCGACAAGCCAAAATGCTATTCCCTCTTTTTCCCCTGCCCCGCTACAAGGTTTCTCCCTGCAGGCGGTCACTGAGTCTGAGGTGCTAAAGGAGCTCCTTAAAGTTGACCCCCCAAAAACATCCGGGTCAGATGGTTTAGACCCTTTCTTCTTTAAGGTTGCTGCCCCTATAATCACCAAGCCTATCTCTGACCTTTTTAACCTGTCTCTCCTCTCTGGGGAGGTTCCCATTGCTTAGAAGGCAGCCACGGTTTGTCCTTTATTTAAAGGGGGAGATCAAGCTGATCCTAACTGTTACAGGCCTATTTCTAGTTTGACCTGTTTATCAAAAGTGTTGGAAAAACTTGTCAATAATCAACTGACTGGCTTTCTTGATATCTATAGTATTCTCTCTGGTATGCAATCTGGTTTCCGCTCAGGTTATGGATGTGTCACTGCAACCTTAAAAGGTCCTCAATGATGTCATCATTGCCCTTGATTTTAAGCAATGTTGTGCTGCTATTTTTATTTACTTGGCCAAAGCTTTTGACCATTCCATTCTTGTGGGCCGGCTAAGGAGTATTGGTGTCTCTGAGGGGTCTTTGGCCTAGTTTGCTAACTACCTCTCTCAAAGAGTGCAGTGTATAATGTCAGAACATCTGCTGTCTCAGCCACTGTCTGTCACCAAGGGTGTACCCCAAGGCTCGATCCTAGGTCCCA
The DNA here is from genome assembly GCF_013265735.2 of Oncorhynchus mykiss. Lineage (NCBI taxonomy): Eukaryota > Metazoa > Chordata > Actinopteri > Salmoniformes > Salmonidae > Oncorhynchus > Oncorhynchus mykiss. Next base: position 57,308,092 of record NC_048570.1, read on the forward strand.
CGTTCTTCTCAATTTACATCAACATCATAGCTCAGGCAGTAGGAAGCTCTCTCATCCATTTATATGCAGATTATACAGTCTTATACTCAGCTGGCCCCTCCCCGGATTTTGTGTTAAACGCTCTACAACAAAGCTTTCTTAGTGTCCAACAAGCTTTCTCTGCCTTGTTCTGAACACCTCCAAAACAAAGGTCATGTGGTTTGGTAAGAAGAATGCCCCTCTCCCCACAGGTGTGATTACTACCTCTGAGGGTTTAGAGCTTGAGGTAGTCCCCTTATACAAGTACTTGGGAGTATGGCTAGACAGTACACTGTCCTTCTCTCAGCACATATCAAAGCTGCTGGCAAAGGTTACATCTAGACTTGGTTTCCTTTATTGTAATCACTCCTCTTTCACCCCAGCTGCCAAACAAACCCTGATTCCTATGACCATCCTACCCATGCTAGATTATGGAGACGTAATATATAGATCGACAGGTAAGGGTGATCTCAAGCGGCTAGATGTTCTTTACCATTCGACCATCAGATTTGCCAACAATGCTCCTTATAGGAAACATCACTGCACTCTATACTCCTCTGTAAACTGGTAATCTCTGTATACCCGTCGCAAGACCCATTGGTTGATCCTTATTTATAAAACCCTCTTAGGCCTCACTCCCTCCTATCTGAGATATCTACTGCGGCTCTCATCCTCCACATACAACACCCGTTCTGCCAGTCACATTCCTGTAAAGGTCCCCAAAGCACACACCTACCTTGTTCACTCGTCTTTTCAGTGTGCTGCCGCTTAGCGACTGGAACGAGCTGCAACAAACACTCAAACTTGACAGTTTTATCTCAATTTCTTCATTCAAAGACTCCATCATGGACATTCTTCCTGACAGTTGTGGCTGCTTTGCTTGTTGTCTCTACCTTCTTTCCCTTTGTGCTGTTGTCTGTGCCCAATAATGTTTGTACCATATTTTGTGCTGCTACCATGTTGTGTAGCTACCATGTTGTCGTCATGTGTTGCTACTATGCTATGTTGTTGTCTTAGGTCTCTCTTTGTGTAGTGTTGTCTCCCTTGTTGTGATGTGTTTTGTTCTATATTTTTATTTAATTAATTTTTAATCCCATCCCCATCCCTGCAGGAGGCCTTGTAGGCTATCATTGTAAATAATAATTTGTTCTTAACTGACTTGCCTAGTTAAATAAAGATAAAATAAATAAAATAAATTGTATTCATTGAAAATAAAAAGCCCTGCCTAAATAGATACTATAATGGTCATGAAGATGTTGTACCACTTGCTCTGAGTGGCCATCTACCAGGATTAATGGCTAAACAAGCATTTAGTAAAACCATATCGATATTAAAAGATGAAGAGATTTTGGTGAATAAATAAAGCATTATTACAATCTTACAAAACAAACCCCATCTTGATTTTCAGGTGGAATACTGCTGTATTTGTACTAGTTTGATTTGGGAAAATGGTAGTGAATTAGAAGGAAAATCTTCACCAGACAGAGTATACTCTTTTAGAAACCGTCTGAAACTTCCTGTTCCTGGAAAGCTACCCTCGTGGAAAGCTACCCTGTTCCTGGAAAGCTACCCTCGTGTAGGTTTTCGTCCCAAACCCAGTTGTAACTAACCTGATTCAGGTGATCAACCAGCTAATTATTAGAATCAGGTGCATTAGATTAGGGTTGGAGTGAAAACCTACTGGACTGTAGCTCTCCAGGAACAGAGTTGGGGAGATCTGGTCTAATCTGTTGGAAACCTGGATCAGTACAATCGCCTGGACTTGGAAAACAATACAATTAGACACAACAGAGCAGATGCTTGCTGTGCAAAGCAACACATTCTGATCATGGTAAATCGGGGTAGAAAATAATCCCTGTAACAAGTATTTCCCCAAGGTCTGGGAGTCCTGTATGTCTGTGGGTCACTAATGGGCCTGCTTTCCCCTGTTAGAGGTAATTAAACCACACAGAGCCCACAGTCTCTCTCATCAGCCCAGGAGTCTCTCACAACTATCCAGTCTGTCTCCAGCCACCCCTCACTACAGTCTCACTCTCTAGATAAAACTTTGATCAAAGACGTTGAGCGTCTTGTCAAAGTTCCATTTTAAAAATTCTTGACAAAAGGCGGCTGGCTTCGTGTCAGCTGTTTTCTAGCACACGTCATTGGTAGGGCTGGGAATTTTCCCCCATCACTAGTCATTAGGCTGGTTGGCTGTGGAGGAGGCAGACGCTAGCAAGAAAAAGTGGTAGCTATGGGTGTTCATAATCCAGTGTTCATAAACTGAGGGGATCACAGAGTAAGCTCCTCATGAAGGCAACAGCTACTGGGCCACATTCGATAAAAGAGAGAGCGCCAGCCATGTGGTATTTACAGTTGAAGTTGGAAGGTTACATACACTTAGGTTGGAGTCATTAAAACTAATTTTTCAAACACTCCACAAATTTCCTGTTAACAAACTATAGTTTTGGGAAGTTGTTTAGGACATCTACTTTGTGCATGACACAAGTAATTTTTCAAACAATTGTTTACAGATAGATTATTTCACTTATAATTCACTGTATCACAATTCCAGTGGGTCAGAAGTTTACAAACACTAAGTTGACTGTGCCTTTAAACAGCTTGTAAAATTCCAGAAAATTATGTCATGGCTTTAGAAGCTTCTGATGGGCTAATTGACATAATTTGAGTCAATTGGAGGTGTACCTGTGGATGTATTTCAAGGCCTACCTTCAAACTCAGTGCCTCTTTGCTTGACATCATGGGAAAATCAAACAAAATCAGCCAAGACCCCAGAAAAAAAATTGTAGACCTCCAAAAGTCTGGTTCTTACTTGGGAGCAATTTCCAAACGCCTGAAGGTACCACGTTCATCCATACAAACAATAGTGCGCAAGTATTAACACCATGGGACCACGCAGCCGTCATACCGCTCAGGAAGTTCTGTCTCCTAGAGATGAACGTACTTTGGTGCGAAAAGTGCAAATCAATCCCAGAACAACAGCAACAGACCTTGTGAAGATGCTGGAGGAAACATGTACTAAAGTATCTGTATCCACAGTAAAACAAGTCCTATATCGACATAACCTGAAAGGCTGCTCAGCAAGGGAGAAGCCACTGCTCCAAAACCGCCATAAAAAAGCCAGACTACGGTTTGCAACTGCACAAGGGGACAAAGATCATACTTTTTGGAGAAATGTCCTCTGGTCTGATGAAACAAAAATAGAACTGTTTGGCCATAATGACCATCGTTATGTTTGGAGGAAAAAGGGGGAGGCTTGCAAGCCGAAGAACGCCATCCCAACCGTGAAGCACAGGGGTGGCAGCACATGTTGAGCGGGTGCTTTGCTGCAGGGGGGACTGGTGCACTTCACAAAATAGATGCCATTATGAGGGAGGAAAATTATGTGGATATATTGAAGCAACATCTCAAGACATCAGTCAGGAAGTTGAAGCTTAGTCACAAATGGGTCTTCCAAATGGACAATGACCCCAAGCATACTTCCAAAGTTGTGGCAAAATGGCGTAAGGACAACAAAGTCAAGGTATTGGAGTGGCCATCACAAAGCCCTGACTTCAATCCCATAGAAAATTTGTGGGCAGAACTGAAAAAGTGTGTGCGAGCAAGGAGGCCTTACAAACCTGACTCAGTTACACCAGCTCTGTCAGGAGGAATGGCCCACAATTCACCCAACTTATTGTGGAATGCTTGTGGAAGGCTACCCAAAACATTGGACCCAAGTTAAACAATTTAAAAGCAATGCTACAAAATACTAATTGAGTGTATGTAAACTTCTGACCCACTGGGAATGTGATGAAAGAAATAAAAGCTGAAATAAATCATTCTCCCTACTATTATTCTGACATTTCACATTCTTAAAATAAAGTGGTGTTCCTGATTGACCTAAGAAAGGGAATTTTTACTCGGATTAAATGTCAGGAATTGTGAAAAACTGAGTTGAAATGTATTTGGCTAAGGTGTATGTAAACTTCCGACTTCAACTGTATATGTAGGCCGTGTATTGTCTGTGATACAGTTCCTGAAAAAGAACCATGCAAGTAAGATATATCTTAAGAGGAAAGTGTGCTTTGATTTACTAAAGCCGTTCAGTTTCACCCACACTTCATGAAAATGTAATGAGTACTCCAGTCTTACATTACATCAAACTGCATTATCAGTTCCTTTACAGTTCCTGTGACAAACAGAACACTCTCAGGGTTGAACAAAAATAAGATATGTTGGTATGGAAACAAGAGAACCAGACTAAAGTTAAGAAAAAGTGATCACAATCGGGCAAAGCATATGTTCAAGCCCTGGGATCCTGGCAGCAATTTCCTTTGAGAGTGGGAACAAAATATGCAGCTAAGATGTGTTGGGCAACATCAAGCCCCAAACCACTGGCCTAACCTCTGTCGCTAATGGATTGTCAGTGTGAGGGAGATCCAGGGCAGATTACACACAGTTTACGCAAATATCTGCTTCACCTCATAATTAGCCTCTACAGTCCAGACACACACATCTCCACCAACCAGACAGTTGTTCTACAATCACAGGGAGAAGGACTTCAGAAGCTTTTATGTGTGCCCTTCTACAGTAGAACTAATGCCTAGGCAGTAGCTCTGGGAATAAACATCAGTCTTCAGGTCTCAGGCAAGGTTACTCATTATGTGATCTCACCCCCCCCCCCCCTTCCTCCTCCACCTCTCCACAATGACCCCAGCAGCTGATAGATATCAACTGATCTGCGTCATAGAATCAAGGTTGCCTGCATGACTATAGACAATGTTAATCAATTGAGCTAAAGCAACAGGATTGCCCTTAAAGTCACAAGCTGCACGATTCACTGCTGTTGAATGGTCATTTCAATGAATTCTATTCTGTTCCAAGCAAAGTGGCAGGGCTGCAGCTCGGCAGAAAAACAGACTCCAGAATGTGGTTTTAAAAATGGGGATAATCTTTTCTTATTAGGAAGTGAAAAGCAAGCCTGCTGGATGCTTAGAAGCCAAAGCTGGTAACAATTTGTCATCCCGGAGATCGTTAATGCAAACAGTCTGTACATTCCTGTGTAAGTGCGAAAAGACGGTCTGTCTCAGAATAAGGTATACTGGGCAATTACCTGGTGGTTCGGTTCAGCACATAGATCTTTCGAAAACACAAACAATGGTATGGGGAGCCATCTTTTCTTACCATTGTTAATTTAACAACGTTTCAGAATGTTTGATGCATGCTGGACTGTGTGCTCTGGTATAATCAGAGCTCCCTACAGTATTTATTGAGATGGTAAATACAAAGTTTCCGTCATACTGTACACATGTATTGATTGTGATGCCCTGAGAAGCTTACATTTTAGAGTTTGAGCCCATCTACATGGAGCTGCTGTCCAAATCAACATGATTACATTTTAGAGTTTGAGTCCATCTACGTGGCGCTGCTGTCCAAATCAACATGATTACATTTTAGAGTTTGAGCCCATCTACGTGGCGCTGCTGTCCAAATCAACATGATTACATTTTAGAGTTTGAGCCCATCTACGTGGCGCTGCTGTCCAAATCACATTACATCTTATGTCATTAACGTCTACTATCCATGCAGTCAAAACACACCCTGCAAATAACAACCTCCGTTTTTTAGTAGGAACATGCATTACACACAGATGAGCGCTATCATTACAAAATACAGTGAATAAAGAACATAAAATGTGACATCTTATAACGCCACCTTAGTGGATGTTACATGTTCATTTAAGCGGATTTGTTGAACCAAACCTCAGAGGAAAAGCTGACAGTGATTTCCTTTCTATCAAGGCTCAAATAACCTCTCTTCAAAGACTAGCTGATTACTGTCTAATTACCCATTCAATATAAAAACAAATCCCTTGCTAGCATCCTAAGCATTTTACCCGGACATCAAGAAAAAAAGAAAAGCTCCAAATCTCAAATGAATTACGACATTGGAAATAATTATAATTGCACGACAGGGAAGCATTACACAGGGAAAAATCTGGCAAGGAAAAAAACTACAAAATGCATTAATCAGTCTGTTTGGCAGATCACTGAAGTGACAAGCAAAACTTAAAATTCGGAGTAATTTCATCCGGCTCCTGTTTGGAGTGGCTTTTTGCGGTGCTGCACACATGACAGCGTTCAGAAGATGCAACTTCTCATTAGTCATCTCAGTGGACATGGAGAGGATCCATCATGCAAATTTGCCTCCACAGACGAGACTCAATCAACAGTGAATTAGCATCGCTGACAAACAAGAGTGGCAGAAACAATGACACATAATTCATTGTAAAATCAAATGTGAGGATGTGCCAAATATGAATACTCTAAGGTAGTCTCTCTCGCGCTCTCTCAGCGGTCCAAATGGAGCTATTTGTATGTAAACGATGGGATGGGGCACGGTGACAGCGAGCGGGAGCACATGGGCCTGTTTGTGCCATATGGTTCCATCAGCAGCTGAATGCCATCCCACATTCTCATAAGCATCCTGCCAAGCTGGGAGGTGAATATGATACTATTGTAAGGACAATGTTACCATGACACAACATAAAAAAATATATATATTCCACTGAAATTCAGTTTCAAAGATCTGATTCTCTCTCTTCACTGGGATGCTACTGAACAACATGCCACATCTGGCACATTGCGTGGAGGTGTGTGCTACTTTGTCGACTCCAGACCAAGGAACTAGTAAGCAGAAACTTTGCTAGGTAAATACATTCTTGTGTGACAGAGAGGGCAGAATTGAGAAAGTGACTTGGTGAAGAGAAAGAAAGTGAATGTGTTGAAAGGGGGCTTTTTCTCACCTCAATGTTGGGTTGATCTCAGCTGCAGTAGTGTTAGACCGATGGATACATCCGGCCCTTTACGACAACAGCAAACAAATGGACGGACCAAAAAAAAACAACAACAACAGATGAGCACATTGATGATAAATCATAAATGTGTAAACATGCAAGATAAACAATAGAAACAGAAACAACTGGAAAGCCTCTACAAACAAAACCTCATTTCGAGAGCGGGTTATTGACATTGAGATGGTATGGTTGAGTTTGAAGTTCATCAGCTGTAAAAAAATATATATATATTTTTTTTTAAATGTTGAAAATACAACTTGCAGTACGCAAAACTTACAGTGAAGTGCACTTTCACTCAAAGGAATAGCAGTGCTTCACCCCTTGTGACTGTATTGCATTTTCACAGCCCACTGCGGCCCCGGGCACAAAGACCATGACGGAGCTATAGGTACAGCAATGGAGCGCAGCTAGCCAACCCTGTTTTATTTTAAGTTATTTTCTCATTTTACCGTCATTGTGCCATGGCAAAATGGGCTCCAGTGCCTGTATTGTATGTGGTGGTGAGCGGCCGTGGAGCCTCACGGTCCCTGTTATTGGTGTGGCCACAATATCAAAGAGCAGCCTAACTTAGTCTTTATATTTCATGGCAGATTCGATTTGGAAGGGCGAGTCTGTGGCGGATGCTGTTATACTCTGTGTCATTTTCCCTCCTCTCTGGCTCCAATATAGGGAGGTAATATAAACAAAGCACAATCAGCACTGAAAACAAGCCCTACAAACCATTCTCAGTTCAAACACGTAATAAGAACGAATGATATTATGAAAGCAAAAATAAAAAATGTTGTTTTGATGCGTTTGCCCATGAAAAAACACACACACACACATACACACACACAAAAAAAAACAGCATTTCACTGCTTGTCATCTCAGTTTCATGAGACAAAAGGAAGTGAACCATAACACTTTTCTGAAACGACGGACCATGACAAATACGTACAACCCCACCGTGAAGAATGCATTTCCCTTGCAAAAACTAGAATGGAACGGTGCTTTGGTGACCCAGTGACACTGCAGACTATTTAATGGAACAATTCCTGGCCAAAGTAGATTTGTACACCTGCAAGGAGCCATACTCTTAACAGTGTCACAGGCAAGACCCTTTCCTAATGTCAGACCCCTTTCCTACTCAGTCCAGGCGAGCGTGACAGGAAAGGGGATGGAGGCTACACCAGTTCTGTCCGATAATGAGTGTTGGCTAAATCTCCCCCAGCCTCAATCTACTCCTGAGCATATCTCACCCTGCCAGGGATATGGCCAAGGCTTAAAACAGTCTGGCACTGCCGGACCTACACACAGTGGAAGTTAAAAACGGTGTTTAAAGCCCTCTTACAATAGCACAGTGTGAGGCTAGTATGGCTGACTGCATTGTATGTTAAGTAGCATCAAAGATCGAAGTGTGTTACAACAACAAAATCAAAGCTGTAATATGTGATTTGGGAGATTGGCGGGTTGCCTCAGTCCGGGCACCACCCCTGCGTTTTAGCCTCTCTCCTCACCTGGTGAGGGCAGGCTTACTGGACCTGAGAGAGTCGTTGTGTGCCAGTGCCTCCACCACCGAGCTGTCGCTGGATATTCGCTTCCTCTGAGTGGTCTTCTGGAGCTCCATGATCCTGAGAGAGAGAGAGAGAAGGGGGAGAGAGAGAGAAATAGAGAGAGAGAGAGAGATAGACAGAAAAGAGAGAGAGAGAGAGAGACACAGTATGTATAAGAAATGATGAGATGGCCTAGAAGGTATCACACGTTGTATACATTACAGAAAGAAAGTAGTGAGTACTGTCTCTATTCCCGCCGGGTCCTGAAGCGGAGGTAAACATTTAAGCCTTTTCTTGTCATTATAATAAAGCTAGTTTACATCAGAGGTGGGCACTGTATATATAAAGAATAAAGTGTGTTTACATTGCTGGGGGGGATCTAGTGCAAGTACAAAAAGCCACACACTGTACAGATGAACCCACTTGGAAGATAGAAACCAGAACATTTCAACCATTGGGAGCAGAGTGCATAAAGCAAGAGAGAGAACTTGTGTATATGAGACAGAATTATAGAATGATGGGGGTCTAAAGAACGAATAAGAAGGTTCGCGATGGAGGATAGGAGAAATCTTAAAAATGGTAAAAAGTTGCAGTTAAAAGACACTAATATGCAATATAAATGTTCCTGTCATCCAGCACCTACAGTACTCGCTTTGAAGCTTGTTTTCCTCCAATAAAGGAAAAAGAGAGTGTAAAAATGATAAAATGGTGTTAAATTGTTAATACAACCAATAATAGATAACAACAACATTCTACTTTGATTGAATGTCTTTTTATATTCCATTCGAACTGAAGAGCTGCAACAAAAGAGCCGAAGTGCTGTGTGGATCATTATTTAAACGCTTGGGGTCTTGTTGTGGAGCGTAATGATCCGAATCATGCTGTGGTGCTGGGTCTGTCTGTCTACCACCGACCCGCTCCATCTCTCCCACATTCGTCACATTAGTATGTCTGACTTCCAACCAGGACCAGAGGCAAGTGGAACAAAGAGCATACACCCGGCATACAGGAAACGTGTCTGCAATGCTAAAAGAACATGCAAAATATTTTGGAATATAGGAGTAGGGATGTTGTTTAGATCAATTAGGGAAAGTAGTGATGCTTTTGCAGGGGGAAAAGTTGAAGGGCAGGACTTGAACCAGGGAAGCGCGGAGCCTAGAAAATGTAGAGATTCTCAGGAGTGAACAGTCTGCACTTGTGTCCTAACCGAGATGTGCACAGCTGCATACACATTGTCTGTTCAAATCGGATTGGTGATTTATGAAATATTGATCATATGAGAAACAAAGATGATGAAAGCCTCTGACATCCCATTAATAAGACTGTTTTCCAAAGATCCCAAGCTGATATCTTTAACTAATAAAGAAAGATCCACAGCAGGACTACTTTGTATTTCCAGGACTACGGAGGTACAAAAACAAAGCCTTACAAAACCGCAGCTATTCACTGTGACAGAGGAAGAGCACTGAACACAGGAAACAACAATATTATTTGAGAGCATCATGACTCGTGAACGTGTGTTTATTGATCTAACTGCTCTTACTATAGATCTGACCCTGACATAGACCTCACCGATCCCCCAAACTCTAAACCTAACCCCCATGCTCAGCCGGCCACTTCCCCATGTCCCGTTTAGAGCCCAACCCACTCTCTGGCTGCCTGCTCATGAAGATAAAAACATTATTGAAAAGAGTTAAACAGCTACGACACAAAAAAAAAAAAAAAAAAAAAACACAGACATCTTTATGGAGACAAATCCTGCTTTGACAAGAGCGTCAAACGCAAAATGGATAATCAGATTGGGATTGAGCAACTCCCACCCTCAATCTCAGTTGTGATGTTCGATTGTGGGTTTGTGAGATTTTGAAATAGAATCTTGATTCTAAGGAAGGTGGGAGTGAAACATAAGCAGTGAGGCAGATTGGTACTGCATTCATTCCCATTTAAGATGGAACGCTGGGTTGTTGCTCATCACCTCCCACATTCATCCTCCTCCACCTATTCCAACCCACACAATCAAATTTGCATTTGAAGAAAAAAAAAAAAAATTGGCCCTGGCAACACACCCTGGCTGCAGAAGTATCTATTTTCAAAAGATCCAAGTGTTATATGTTTGAGGAAAATAAAGAAACACAGTACACACTTTGTTGTTGAACGGCGTTCTGCCGGTGTAAACCGTCATTTTCCATGAGCTTGAATGTGTTCCACCCAAAAAGATCTTGGACTTAGTGTATTGATCAGTCTAGAGGCATATATCAAGAACACAGAAATCCCTGCTACATCCAAGTGAAATGCAAAGGAACCTTGTATGGCTATACGGGGAGACACGTCCATGGGCAGGTAAACAATCTTTGGGAGGACAGGATAAGTTAAGAAGGAGGAGGAAAGGAGAGGTGAACAGGAAGGAAGGACAGATCGATACCTCTTCCTGACAGGAAAGGGGAAGCCGGAGTGAGAGGAGAAGAAGTGGGATGGCCATGGCCTCGCTGTCTGAGTGTGGGCTGGTGGGACTGACGGTAAGAGGAAAGGGTACAGAGAGGAAGAGGAGAGGATGAAGGAAAGTAGGGCAGAAGGAAGGGCAGATGGGAGGATGGAGAGAGAACAGAAAAATTCCGGGATGTTTTACTTTAATAATATGTCCCCCCCCCCCCCCCCCACAAAAAAAACACTTTAAAAAAAAAAAATATACATTTAAACTGATCTGTGATTAGGGAAAGGAGGACAAAGAAGCCAAGGATCTTCAGAGCCAGTAGCAGGAATAGTTAAAAAATGGTACAAGATCAGTTCAGCAAATTAATTGGTTCTGAGAAAAATGATGTTTATGCTAGTATGCAAATAATGTAACAGTTAGGATGCGCATCGTCTTAAATTTCCTTTGATGATTTGATACATAACCAAGAGACTAAGGTGGCATTCATCTATGACAAATTACATTCAACACAGTGCTACTTCCAAACATCACTGTCCAGGTTTTCCTGTTTAAAGTAGTGTAACTACTACTGCAGGACCTGACGAAGCCCAACCAAAACCCCTGGACCAAGCCCCCCCCCCCACTGCACATCTAAACACATCAACCACAGCCTGTCTTTCGAGACTACAGGGATCCTTTTATTAGGAATTCTATTTCAAGCCCCAGCCAGCAGCATGAGAGAACATGGCAAAAATAACGTGGCCTCTGCTTTGAAAGCATCAAAAGACAGTCTGTAGAAGACGTGCCAATAGACCACAGGGCGAGAAGAGAGGGAGAGAGAGGCTACAATCCCACATGCCCTCAGAGATAGTCCCACTATGTTCGCTTTGGAGGGGGGGGGGGGGGGGGGACACGTGTGGGCCGGGTTAGGATCTGCCTCTGTCATGTTTGAACTCCATGAACCCACACCTCCTCTTCATCAAACTCTCCTTAAATCCCTAAATGGATGGGGGACAGGGGCCCGAGCTAAAGTGTAGAGAAGAGAGACTTCCACTAAGGTGAAGTTAACTGTAGAACAGAACTCCACAGAAAAACCCTCTACTGTACAATTAGGTACAACATTGTCACGCCCTGGTCTTAGTGTTTTGTGTTTTCTTTATTATTTTGGTCAGGCCAGGGTGTGACATGGGTTTATTATGTGGTGTGTTTTGTCTTGTTTTTTTTTGTAGGTATCGGGATTGTGGCTTAGTGGAGTTTTCTAGTATAGTCTATGGCTGTCTGGAGTGGTTCTCAATCAGAGGCAGGTGTTTATCGTTGTCTCTGATTGGGAACCATATTTAGGCAGCCGACCTGGGATTCGCTGGAGCAGTGCGAGGAGGGTTATAGGAGAATGGAGTTGGAGAGACGAACACGGCGGCGTGGAAGGAAGCCCGAGAGTCAGCCCCAAACATTTCTTGGGGGGGCACAGGGAGAGTGTGGCAGAGTCAGGAGCCAACTCCCCTGTTTATCGTGAGGAGCCAAGGAGGAGACCAGAACCAGAGGTGAGAGGAGCAGAGACTGTGAAGGAGTTAATGGGGAAATTGGAGGAGAGAGTTATGAGGGAGTTGCTGTGTTGGTGCTTTAGGCACGGAATTCGCCCGACAGAGCGTGTCGGGGATTTGATGGCACCTGGGTCAGCGCTCCATACTCGTCCTGAAGTGTGTGTTAGTCGGCTGGTGAAGATTGTGCCAGCCTCACGCACCAGGCCTCCTGTGCACCTCCCTAGCCTTGCACGTCCTGTGCCAGCCCTGCTCTCAAGATCTCCAGTACGCCTTCACGGTCCGGTCCATCCTGTGCCACATCCACACACCAGCCCTCCGGTGGCAGCTCCCCGCACCAGGCTTCCTGTGCGTGTCCTCAGCCCAGTACCACCAGTGCCAGCACCACGCATCAGGCCTACAGTGCGCCTCGCCTGTCCAGCACTGTCAGAGCCTTCCTCCTCTCCAGCGCTGTCGGAGTCTCCTGCCTGTTTAGCGCTGTCGGAGCCTTCCTCCTCTCCAGCGCTGCCGGAGTCTCCCGCCTGTTTAGCGCTGCCAGAGACTTCCTCCTCTACAGCGCTGCTGGAGTCTCCTGCCTGTTCAGCGCAGCCAGAGCTGCCAGTCTGCATGGAGCAGCCAGAGCTGTCAGTCTGCATGGAGCAGCCAGAGATGTCAGTCTGCATGGAGCAGCCAGAGAAGTCAGTCTGCATGGAGCAGCCAGAGCTGCCAGTCTGCATGGAGCAGCCAGAGCTGCCAGTCTGCAAGGAGCTGCCAGTCTGCATGGAGCAGCCGGAGCTGCCAGTCTGCATGGAGCAGCCAGAGCTGCCAGTCTGCATGGAGCAGCCAGTCTGCATGGAGCAGCCAGAGCTGCCAGTCTGCATGGAGCAGCCAGAGCTGCCAGTCTGCATGGAGCAGCCAGAGCTGCCAGTCTGCATGGAGCAGCCAGAGCTGCCAGTCTGCATGGAGCAGCCAGAGCTGCCAGTCTGCATGGAGCAGCCAGAGCCACCAGTCAGCATGGAGCAGCCAGAGCAGCTAGAGCCGCCAGTCAGCCAGGATCCGCCAGAGCCGCCAGTCAGCCAGGATCCGCCAGTCAGCCAGGATCTTCCAGATCCGCCAGTCAGCCAGGATCCGCCAGTCAGCCAGGATCTGCCAGAACCACCAGCCAGCCAGGATCTGCCAGAGCCAACTACCTGCCTGAGCTTCCTCTCAGTGCTGAGCTTCCTCTCAGTGCTGAGCTTCCTCTCCGCGCTGAGCTTCCTCTCCGCGCCGAGCTTCCTCTCCGTGCCGAGCTTCCTCTCCGTGCCGAGCTTCCTCTCCGTGCCGAGCTTCCTCTCCGTGCCGAGCTTCCTCTCCGTGCCGAGCTTCCTCTCCGTGCCGAGCTTCCTCTCAGTGCCGAGCTGCCCCTCAGTCCCGAGCTGCCCCTCAGTCCCGAGCTGCCCCTCAGTCCCGAGCTGCCCCTCAGTCCCGAGCTGCCCTTGGTGAGGGTTACTAGGCCAAGGTCGGCGGCGAGGGTCGCCAATCAAAGGACACGATACAAGGGGACTAAGACTTTGTTGGAGTGGGGTCCACGTCCCGAGCCGGAGCCGCCGTGGACAGACGCCCACCCGGACCCTCCCCTATGGGTTTATGTGTGCGGCCGGGAGTCCGCACCTTGGGGGGGGGGGGGGGGGGGGGGGGGGGTTCTGTCACGCCCTGGTCTTAGTATTTTGTGTTTTCTTTATTAATTTGGTCAGGCCAGGGTGTGACATGGGTTTATTATGTGGTGTGTTTTTTTTTGTAGGTATCGGGATTGTGGCTTAGTGGAGTTTTCTAGTATAGTCTATGGCTGTCTGGAGTAGTTCTCAATCAGAGGCAGGTGTTTATCGTTGTCTCTGATTGGGAACCATATTTAGGCAGCCATATTCTTTGAGTGTTTCGTGGGTGATTGTTCCTGTCTCTGTGTTTGCACCAGATAGGGCTGTTTTGGGTTTTCATGTTTCGTTAGTTTGTTCATGTGTAGAGTCTTTATTAAAGAACCATGAATAGAAACCACGCTGCATTTTGGTCCGCCTCTCCTTCGACGGAAGAAAACCCTAACAAACATAAAGAGCAATAAAACGCTAGAATGACAGGGAGAAACGCAAAGGTTTTAAAAGACTGACAGCTTCTAATGCATGTCGGAAATGATTCTATGAAATATTGATGAATGCACAGCAGATATGAAGAGACGGCTTATCCCGGCAGTTTATTAACGCTTTAAGACGATTTAACAGGATGGAAAGGTTGAGCTCAAAGGTATTACTCGAGTAACTTGGTTGACTCGTTCTGTGTGCATCACTTGCGTCATTCACAAAAGGCTACAACACGTGCAGGAGATTTGTTGTGGAAAATTACGGGAATATCCACACCTGGCACACAAGACATCCTTCCTTCTGAAAAGATGAACATACAGTATATAGTGAGGCGGAGAGTCTCTAAAGTCACTCTGTGAATTCAGGTGAGTGTGGCCCTTCTCCTTCCTAGGGTGATTATGAAGATCAGTGGTTAGAATTTAGATGATTCATAGATTTAATGGGGGGGAGGGGGGGGTTAATGGGCAGGCATGGCCTCTGCATTCCTCCCTGTCGCCTCAGTAATAATTCAGCAGGGCAAAATCACCACGGCCCCCTAGAGGAGCGTACGGTTTTATCGTGTCATAGGGTTCGTCCAAACACAGATTCAGCCCGCGGTTTACTCTGCTTTTACTTTTGTGTCCTGGACCTGGGGCACTCCAGTCTGATTATTACTACACTATTTCAGCCTGTCAAAACAGCACTGCTGGAAACCACTTTAAAAACCAGACTGGTTCACAGAAAATGACCTGATATGTATTCACTGTTATAACCCCCAGAAAGCTCCAGTGGAGCTGCCCCCATCCTTTATCCAGTGTTTCTAAAAATGATCTCAGACAGAAATTCCCATTAGAAGCTGTGAGCAGCAGCTGCATCTCTTACCTGGGTCCCGGTGAGGGGGGAGGAGAAGAGGAGGAGGACGGGAATCCAAACTTGGGAGACGCCTCCGGGAATTCACCAGAAGAATCCACCAGATCAGGCATCCCTGGTGAGGTGCTCACCGTCTCCGTGACGACCAGCTCAGGGTCCAGGATGAAGAGCTCGTCTTGGGATATCTCGGTCACATAGTTTAGGTGTTCCTGTTATGGAGAGAGAAATCATAATCACTTATGTACAGATCATAATGGCCATTGAACATGTTACTTGTTTATTTTGCTTTTGTCATCGGTGTTCCTTTACTCTGCATAGTCAATGTATTCAGTGGTGCAAAGTACTTAAGTAAAAATACTTTAAAGTACTTAAGTTGTTTTTTGGGGGGTATCTTCACTTTACTATCTCTATTTTTGACAACTTTTACTCCACTACATTCCTAAAGACAACAATGTACTTTTTACGCACTACATTTTCAACGACACCCAAAAGTACTCGTTATATTTTGAATGCTTCTCAGGGCAGGAAAATGGTCCAATTCATGCACATCTCTGGTCATGCCTACTGCCTCTGTTGTGGAGGACTCACTATACACAAACGCTTCATTTGTAAATGATGTGTGAGTGTGTTGGAGTGTGCCCCTGTCTATGAAAAAAAACAATACAATTATGCCATCTGGTTTGCTTAATATAAGGAATTTCAAATGATTTATACTTAAGTATATTTTAGCAATTACGTTTACTTTTGATACTTAAGTATATTTAAAACTAAATAGTTTTAGACTTTTACTCAAGTAGTATTTTACTGGGTGACTCACTTTTACTCGAGTCATGTTCCATTAAGGTATCTTTACTTTTACTCAAGTATGACAATTGGGTACTTTTTCCTTCACTGAATGTATTATTATAAACAACGACACACACTCACCTGAGCACGATCAATTCTGTAAAATCGATCTGCAGTTGTGGCTAGAAGGAAAACGAGAAGGAAAAATCTATTTATAAATAGTATGAGATTTATAGAGAGTAAATAATATGAACATAGGCTTGTACACAACCCCGCACACACACGCACGCACGCACACGCACGCACACACACACACAGTGTTCTAACGAGGCCAGAGAGGGACTGGTAACTGTGCAGGAGCTTAATCAAAGCGTTGACCTGATTAGACCAGCTCCGAAGCGCACCATGCCTTTGCCACATGTTGTTAAATGAAGCAAAAGATGGATAACCTGTATAATAAACAGAGCAAGTAAGAGCAAAGGGCCACATAATTGGCCCATTGACTTGGGGACATTACAAGGAGAGTCAAAAGGGGTTCTGGTAGTGGGTGTAATTCTAGATGTTGGTGGGACTGTACCGAACATCTCACACGGTTGCCTGCCAACTAGTCACAAACAGATTCACAGGAGACGGGATATGATCATATGTCAATATAATTGTCTGTGCTTCTCAAAGGAAAATCAAATACACTCGTGTGAGACTCATGAGTATGTACAACATTACATCTCAGCGTAGAAACTAAGACAGGGGAAGTAGTGAGTGGGGAAAAAAAGACATTTTACACGGTTGTGGTCCAGTGATCAAATACTTACTACAGATGATCATTTCCCACCAGTCAGCAGAAATTCCACTAAACTAACTCTGCCCCCCCCCCCCTCCCCCCCAGTCTCGTTCTGTTGGACTGTACCAGTAATTAAGCTTCATGCTGCCATTCTGTCTAAGGGAGTGGAAATGAGCTGTTCTCTAGCCCAGTGGGAGCTGACTCAAAGGGGGTGGGCGCTGGAATTAAGTAGATCTGCCAGGCTTCTTCCCCTACATCTAAGATGCCAAGAAAAAGACTCCTCTGTCCTCCATGGACACTGCAAATTGAACTTCTGCCAGCTTCACTGAGCAGAATAATCCAACTCTTATTTTATTTTTTAAATAAAATGTATGCTTAAGAATATCTCACAGAAAAGCATGACGTTTGGCCCAGAAGATTCCTTGAGTTTCTTAAGGTCTTTAAGGGCAGGTCTGTGTACTGCATGTTTTTTCCAGCTTTTCCGACATATCTGGGAAGGCGTTTTTTCTTTCTTAATCCTTATCAGAATGTATCAAGAAGTATGATGTGGTTCCTCCGTCGTTCTAATTAAATAATCAGTCAAATCAGAATGCAGCTGGAATTCACTTGCTATGCTTTTCATCAAGAATTAGCCACACTGTTTTGATGAGAGAGAGAAAACAATTATACATTTTTCCACACGAGACCTTTACGACAGTCTTTCTTGGACGGCGCCTTTAAGATCCGGGCTGTTTTATTACCAGTGAATAGAAGTTAATCTGTGCTGATTTCAATGGAGCAGCTATGGGATTTAATTAAGCTTTGAAAAGCGACAGAAAATGTGGCTGCAGATTCCAACACCCTCCCTTCTCTACCAACTATCACTAGTGAGTAAGTGAATTAACCTGGCATTCAAGCAATGACACCCCTCAGAGATCAGCTATCATGTCAGTCTGGCGTGACGAGATGGAAGACTGCGAGTTTCACTGCAGGTGGAGTGGCTGATGAGCAGCGCGAGTACATCATATATGTAAACCGGTGTTATGCATCCCTATTCCTAGCAACGCACATAACATGTCATTCGTAATACTGAAGAAGTAAAAAAAAAAAAAAAAAAAAACTCATGGGAACTGTGGACTGTCAGTGGAATAACTACAGTGGAATGAGTACTACAGATTATTTACAGAAATATTATTAAAAACTGTATGCTTAAGAATATCTCACAGGCAAACAGGAAGTCTGCCCAGAAGATTCCTTTTCTGCTATGCAACAGAGAACAGAAGCATTCAAAGCAAAACAGTGACATTATTATCGAATTGATTTCTGTATCTTTGCACCAGAGCTGTTGATCTAAATGAATGTCAAGATGGAGCTTGGTTTAATTGAATTGGCAGAGCCTGTTTCACACAGACATACAGCACCGCTGCGTTAAATCATGTTCTGTAGGATCGCTCTACCTATCTTCAATTCTTCTCAAACAATAATCTAAAACAAACGCTGAAATGATCCTCAAAACCTCTGTTTTGAACGTTAAGAACTCAAATTTATGCTGGGTATATTTGTAATGCAAATGTGAATCCTTTATCCTGCCCGAGAACTGCACAGATGCACTAATCGGAAGGTCATAAAATGGCAACGCTCCATCGAATTAAGTCGACCTCGACGAAACACGAAACTCTGTGGCGAACGAAACCAAGAAAACAGTAACTCGTAAGAGACAGATGCTCCCACTTGCAGTGATCAGATGAAGTGAAGCGCTCTCGCTTAAACATTGAAGATAGACAGGGGACTAAAATAGGTGGCACCAAGAGGAACACTACACCACGGAAAGTGTATGGAATAAATAGCAGTGCTCTTTATAAGAAGTGGTACTTACAGTCCAAGAAGCACCACTTTGGCGAAAGCTTCTGCGAGGAAAGGGTCTTTGACTTAGCTCCCTCATCCTCCTGAGAAAGAAAACGGGACCAATGAGATTAGTTCCACAACAGCCTGCTCTTTACACTAAACATAAATGAGACCGGAAGGCCTTGACTCTCGTTTTGTCCAACTTACTGGTCCATTGACAAACAGAGGACTCAAATAATAAAAAAACTTTTCCTGCTGGATGTAGGGCAAGATGTAAAGGCCCTGAGTCTTGTGTTCAGACATAGGCTTTTTTAATGAAAAGTACTTTTCTGGGCAGTGAGTTCACTGAATGGGCCCAGCATATTAACCCCTCCCCTACTCTTTCATATAGAGTTCCATGAGTTTAGGAGGGCAGGTGTTTCACCCCCCCCCCATGTGTGCCTCAGTCAGAGAATCCTTGGTCCAAAGACCTACGATTCCTTTGGACACTGTTCTGTGCATTGGCTGAACTCTACTTAATCCAAGCTTTTCCAAAGGTACCATAGTCCAGTGACCTTAGGCAATGAGATACATTGACATAATCCTCTTCAGAACTTGATCTTGAAGGTAAGTCAATGTTTAGAGGAAAATGGGCTGAGGCAAGCCACAAAAAAAGGACATTTGTCTATTCAATGTTCAGAAAGAGACCTGTTGGAATGTGACGACAACAACAGGAGTCATTTCTAGGGCCATGAGTTTCTCCTGACCACATGCCTTGGCCAGGAAAACTCCAGGCCCTAGTTAGAGTTATAGGCTAAAACTAGGGCAGAGAGTTTTTCCTGATCAGTCTAACTGTGGTCAGGAAAAACCTACTACTGATTTCCCATCTAAAGGTAAACTTGACCAGTCCATCGAACTTCCAAAGGGACCAGGAGGATAGCAGTATACAGAATGTTACGACACATGCACTGAGGAACTATGCTGAAAGACCATGCTTAGCTTAGAGCACAAATACTGGATACCACCTACAACAACAAGAAAGAAAAATAACACACCCACACACACACAAACAAACCAAAGAAAACCGTGTACACAAGGTAGCCAAATCTAAGAAACGGCAGACTTTTCTGGTTCTCGAACAAGGAACCCAAAAAATGCAACCACCAAAACGAGACAGTATCAACTAGTCCACTAACTTGTCTTGGTCATAATGCTCTCTTTTATTCAGCAAAAGTATTACTAACTGCAGTAACATAGCCAAAGCAACCTTAATAGCAGTTTCTTAAACATTGGATGCTTTGCTGCATACAAAAATCAGAGGCAAACATATATTCCTGATTACAATGTCTCTCTTTCATGCACACAGAAAGGGAGAGAGAGTAAACACCCACAATCACAAACAAACACAAGACTAAAGAACACATCTAAACCATGCTTAGGGGCACAGAGGAACAAGGAGAAAAACTCTTCCCAGAGAGACAAATTTGGGTTGGTTTGCATTGGCGAAACAGGGCCACTACAGAAAGACAAGAGAGAGAGAGAAAAAAGGGTCTCCTGAGTACAGCCTCTATTATTCAGCCATTGCCATTATGCAGCCGGTTTGGCTGAGCTGTGAATGGGGATCTGAAGGAGGGCCAGGGTAGCTGGGAGGAGTGTGTGGTTACCACTGGAGACGGACAGTCTCAGCATCTACCCGCACCTCTCGCTCTCTGGGCATGCAACTTAAGAGCGGTGTGGTGAAATCACTTTGTAAAAGGGCTAGGGCACGGTATTTGAACATGGACGCGACACACCCTTTGACCGATTGCACAGTTTATTTGGTTTTGAAGCCAACAAGGAACTACTGGGATGTGAGCAGTATATTTGTGCTCTCGATAATTTTCTTGGAAGACAAAAATAAGACATTGAAGAGTTGATCAAACACACAATTCCAAGTAAACACCTAAAGCAACTATGAGAATTGTGGCTGCAGCTATATGCCTTTGTACTGTATGTGCTTGACGGTTATGCACAGGGCGGGACAGGTTTGACAAGTGTGTTCTCGTAACAAGAACACGGTTGTGATTAAAAGGCCTCATCCTTGTTTTTGAATTCAATTATATTTTATGGTTATTGTTTGCTCCGTCTGTGAAAGTCGCTCCGGATAAGAAAGTCTGCTAAAATGACCAAAAATGTCAATGTAAAATGTAATCGGTGATCTAAAGGTCGATTTTGATTAGGGGAATGTTTCCTTTTCAGACTTGTTCCTTTCCATGCCACAGGCTCCATGTTCTGTCTCGTTTTACCAACCTGGAGCACCAGTCGTTTGAAGGAGGGATGAATGGAGACGAAGTCCTGCGGAATAGCCCCAAAAACACTGTAATCCCATAAATGGAGACTCTCCTTTCTGTCTAATGCCCCTACCCAAAGTAAATCACCACATGGGGATAGGAAAATAAGCAACTCGTCTTGAAGTTACTATAATGACTGGTTTTGGATTGCAGAAAATGGGTTGAATGTAGTGGGAGAAACATTCCCCCCCCCCCCCCCCCCCCCCCTCAATTTATGCCGTCTTGTTGTGTGCTACGAGTCCTACTTACCAATAATACAGTATTATTATTGGGTGATTACATGTTTTTGAGAGTAACATATAATGAAAGTGGATGATCACACATATAACAGAACTAATTACCATTTTGCAACAGTATTTTAGTCATCGTGTCTCCATTAGTAGCAGACAAAACCTAAATATAATTTAAGCCTTTACTTATGACATGAGCTGATGAAAACAGCAACAAAACAACATACTGTTTGGGAATCCCAAATGAGGGACAGCCGTTGAGGGATTGTGGTTAAAAAAAAGGAGGAATATAATAACCAAATAATCGCAAAACGGCCGTGCCGCTAATCGGCAACAAATTTCACGCACTGTTTATTTCAATGAGTTTTGAACCGAAACGGGACAGCGAGGGGGCTAGATGGGCAAGGATGTCTCCCCCATTTCACAAATAACCACACATGCAATCCTTTCCTACACTAAAGACAGGTTTGGGCTTGTCTGTCGAGATGAGCCATCATATACCAGCCTGAAAGTAATTGCTCTTGACATCAGCAAGTTCCTCCCTCTTCTAACCTCCTCTCTTTGTTCAGCTCTTGCACTCTCACAACTTCATCAGAATGATTTCCCCCTTCCTCTTATGGCATTAGGTCAGTCCTACCCCCTCTGTCGTCTTCTTCTACTCTCTGCCTGAATTGTCCTCCATCACAGACATTTCGGAGTTCTCCCCTGGTATTAGTTACCTGAACAGCTACTTTGTCTTTAAATGCTCTCTGCCTCTCATGTCCTCCATCCCTTCTGTCCCTCTTTTACCCAGAGTTCCATCTCATCAACCCACACGCTCTCCTCTTCTCCCCTCTCTGTCTTTTCTGTCATTCATCTGCTTACCCTCTCCTTTACCCAGTGTTCCATCTACCTCATCAACCCAACACGCTCTCCTTTGTCCCCTTCTCGCTGTCCCCACCTGCTTCCTTCATCTCTCACCTCTTGGAGCCTCTCAATGTGGGAGCGACATGTTTCCAGGTCACTGTCTCCCGGGACAACGATGAGGCCCAGCGGGATAGCTGTAGGGAGAGATGATGAGAGACAACATGCTGTTAAACACTGCTGCAGGCGCCTAGTGATCGAGGCATGAAAAAAACGTTCTACAGGTAGCTCATAGACACAAGCTACAAGACACAGACTATCTGATTGTGTCCATTTATCAACTCGAAACCAGAAATGTTTTGGGGGAAGTTCCTTTTGTGGGCAATAGATCAAGGATATATTTAGAGACTTGGGCTTCCTGGATGCCTTGTGTTTCATAGAGCGCCACGCAAAGTCCAATGCACTCAAACCCCTTTGAAACGGCTGTCAAAGTAGGTGAAGTGTATAAACCTAATAGCAATGCAAAACAATAAGAGGAAGAATTCTCTAAATGTGATGTCTGCAAACTGTCTGGCGACATGTTCGCCATTAGTTCCCATGCCCATTGATTGGTGCTAAACTAGAGACAGGCAATTAGGCCTAAAGTACAACTGGGCAGCAAGTGAGAGAGCAGATACTGAAACATAGTGTGAGTGCATCAAAACCACATTATGTGATCATGACTGTCCGGGCCATCCACAGGGCCTTCTTTTTAATAAGAACAGAACAGAAGTGAATGACTCGTGGACTATCAGGCTGAGATTTGTGAATTGAAAAAGTGTCTCTGAGCTGCAAGTTTCACAGGCAGAGAGAGAGAGAGAGAGAGAGAGAGAGAGAAAAGCAGGCAGATTTCTCCACTGAGGAATGTGCTGTTGCCTAGCAACCTTGGAACAGTCTGTCTCTAATTCAATTCCGCTTCTTTCCCCCCCCACCCCCACCTTCTCTTTTGCTGTACTCACTCTGCAATAGCGGAGTTGTCTAAACTCCTTATAGGTGTCAGGCAACTGAGACAACTGCGTAACTGCTACCAGCCGCATGCTATATTTTTGGATCAGAGACGAGAGAATAGAGCATTCACCTCAGCCATGACAGCCTAACATCACTTGTACCTCAAGATCCATGTGAAACATCAGGGACCTAACTTGACTCAGCGATAGCCAGAGGGAGGTCTGAGTGTGCTGTCTAGAAAGAAGCTAAACAATGTGCAAATCACAGAATGATTGTTCACTTTCATGTGTTCGCTCCCATGTACATTTATGAGTGGCCTATCAAAAACAGCCGTGGAATTCTCTTGTACGTCAGCAAGCATGAGGGTGCATTAGGTCCAAAGTATGTTACTGGACCACTGTACGACAGTTGAATATGGACATTGAGTTTATTTATAGAATCAGTTAGAGGGCGCTTTCAGGTTTAAAAACGTATATCATTTTATGTTAGTTGCACGTTCTGACATCTAGTGGTGGAAAACAAAGAATAAAACTACCTCCAGCGTTCCGTGAAGCAAATGGTAGGTACTGTTAGAAAACAGTTGGACCTCCACCAATTATGCCCGAGAGCCTACTGGGAGGTTTTATGTCAGGTATTATAATTGCTAAGCCTCGTACGACAATCCAGAAATCTTGCGAGCTTACATTCTGTTTCGCTACACAAATTCCACAGCGGTCACCGGGATGGTAATGCGAGGCTATATAATTGCAAAAGTTCAGGAAGAACCTAATACATTCATCATACTTTCTTATTTCACGTACTTCTTAGGAGTTGGTCCACCGTAGCTGGGTTTTGTACCATCGGAGACCAAAACAGCCCCAAACAGCATCACTTGCATATCAATAGTTACATAACTTGGGGCCAATAACTGTTGCAATTGTTGTCTGGGACACTGTCTGGAACAGTTAGGTTTGTGCGTGAGGATGCGAATGTGAGAACAATTAAGAGTGTGGGGGGGGGAGGGTAGCTGTAGCTGTGTTATGGAGGTGATTACAGTGTCGTCCTAGCACACAGGTGCTGCAGGAGGCTGTAGAACACAGAACCACTGACAGAGCCCCTCTGGGGCCCCAGGGCATCCATTAGAGACAGTAATGGCCTCCCAGCCATTATCGCCTCCCAGTCACACTCTTGATATCTAGCCAAAGTCACATGCAGGGAGGCCCACACTGATAAACTCATAGCAATCGAATGGCCTGATGAGGATGGGAGGAGGGTTTCAGGGTGGACGGATAGCAAAAAGTGGAGCCAATGCCCACCTCCCCTCCTCGCTGCCCAGGAGGAGCCAGGAAGAGAGAAAATGAAAGAGTTCTATCTCTGTGGGGTTTTCTGCTAAGTACCATATAAATCAAAAGGGACTTCCTTTTCCTTTGTAATTAGCGGGGCTAGTTGATGGCGGCATCCTTTAAGGGGTGATCAAGGGCCTGGTGTCTCCTTCCACATTAAATATATTTGTGCTAACCTACGTTTGACAGTGACAGAGTGCACGCCTTCCCTACGCACTTCTGTTGGTACTCAGATGTACCTTATGCAGGTGCGTAACTTGGCTTTGCAGGCATGGTTCCCTTGCGGGCACTGAATACATTTAGCTGAATACCCTCCCACTTGCTGGCCAACAGATTTTCTCGAGGAGTTTTCATTCAATAGGGGTTTTCAGTATATCTATTTTAAGCCATCCCTGTAAATACGGTGTAGCTTTCAGTTTGAATTTTGTCAACAGACTCACTAGAATATAAATATATGCATCTTCATCTCTGTTTCAGCACCAATTGGTGGATTTCAAAATAACCAGATCTAGTAGATGATTTAGATTAAGGAAAACATTTATGAATCCTAAAAAATAAAAAAAAAACAGGTTTGGAGAGCCTTTACGCATAAAATAAAGAAAAAGTTAGTTTGATTCATTCGGAAAATTGCCTCATTCAGTTCTTCAACCCACAGCAATGTTGGGAGATTAGTGTACATATAATTATAATAGGGAGAATAGTCTATATTATCAACTGTTACTAATGATCCTCAGCTTTACAGAGGAAGCAAATGAAGGCAAACAAAACTATGTCATTAAATGGAATGATAATGTAGGCTATACCAACTGATGGGATCTAATTGGCAGTTGAATATGTGTGGTTATTAGGCCTACTGACGGTCGATACGGATAAGTGGCGAATATTTAACATGACAGAAATAGGAAATAATTACGACATTAGAGTGTGCCCATCCCTGCAAGTTAAAAGGCAGCACACTTTCAATTCTGCATAGTGCCACAGCATTTCAGAAACTTTACTGTGGGAAAGTTGATATGCCTCAGTTTGCTGCCATATGACGGGTTTCACATTTGTCTCCAGCGATTACAAGGTAAAATAGTTCTAAACCAAGTATAATTTATATTTACAATTCCCTTACCCAAATGGAATAGTCGTTTACCGAGTCCTTGTCAAGTTGTCAAATACAGTGCATGGAGAATGGTGTTACTTCTATTGGGTAAAAATGAAGTAAATGCTTTTTCCACTTGGAACCGGTAGAAACTTATTCATGGTTTCCTCCTGAGTAGTTGGTGGAATTATTAGGGAATTAAGTCAAGGTCAGAATATACACACCTCTGCCACACCTTCATGTTTTCAATCTACTGTACGCCCCAAACAATCTACTGTTCGCCCCAAGCAATCGACTGTACGCCCCAAACAATCTACTGTTCGCCCCAAGCAATCTACTGTTCGCCCCAAGCAATCTACTGTACGCCCCAAACAATCTACTGTTCGCCCCAAGCAATCTACTGTACGCCCCAAACAATCTACTGTACGCCCCAAACAATCTACTGTACGCCCCAAGCAATCTACTGTACGCCCCAAACAATCTACTGTACGCCCCAAACAATCTACTGTTCGCCCCAAGCAATCTACTGTACGCCCCAAACAATCTACTGTTCGCCCCAAGCAATCAACTGTACGCCCCAAGCAATCGACTGTACGCCCCAAGCAATCTACTGTACGCCCCAAGCAATCGACTGTACGCCCCAAGCAATCGACTGTACGCCCCAAGCAATCGACTGTACGCCCCAAGCAATCTACTGTACGCCCCAAACAATCGACTGTACGCCCCAAGCAATCTACTGTACGCCCCAAGCAATCGACTGTACGCCCCAAGCAATCAACTGTACGCCCCAAGCAATCGACTGTACGCCCCAAACAATCTACTGTTTGCCCCAAGCAATCTACTGTACGCCCCAAACAATCTACTGTACGCCCCAAACAATCGACTGTACGCCCCAAACAATCTACTGTACGCCCCAAACAATCGACTGTACGCCCCAAACAATCTACTGTACGCCCCAAACAATCTACTGTACGCCCCAAACAATCTACTGTACGCCCCAAACAATCTACTGTACGCCCCAAACAATCGACTGTACGCCCCAAACAATCGACTGTACGCCCCAAGCAATCGACTGTACGCCCCAAGCAATCGACTGTACGCCCCAAACAATCTACTGTACGCCTCAAACAATCTACTGTTTTGCCCCAAACAATCTACTGTTTTGCCCCAAACAATCTACTGTACGCCCCAAGCAATCTACTGTAAGCCCCAAGCAATCTACTGTACGCCTCAAACAATCTACTGTACGCCTCAAACAATCTACTGTACGCCCCAAACAATCTACTGTATGCCCCAAACAAATAGCAGGTGAATAGCATTCTATTCCCATGCTTAAATTCACAGTCAGAATACGCATTAGAGAGAAAAGTGCATAGAAAGGGAATCATTTCCCATTTACGCTCTTACTTCGGGTCGGAGAACCTGCCCGTAAAATGGCACAAGGATACGTGTAGTATATCTTCAGGTAATAAATAGCCCTTGTCAACTGGCTCTAGTTACAGTGCATATGGCCAGGATTTAACTCTATAAAACAAGCCTGCCATTTTGAAATTCAACTGCACGGCAGTAAAAAAACAAAAACAACTAAAATGTGTAGACGACAGAGTTCTACGTCACTGAAAACACCTCTGGCTCTCAGTAACATCCCTGCACGAAGCAGTGCTCAAGAGCCTGCCACAATTCCTCCTTGAACAGGCCGGGCAGCACCTGAAGGATGATGGAGTTACAGTGCATTAGACAGAGATGGAATACTCACAGGCTTCCTTAAGTTTCTCCTTGTCGTAATGCAGGGCCTCATAGTCGTGCATGCTAATACGGTTCACCCGGATCCTTAATCTCTCCGGGAAGGGCTGCTGGCTGTGGAAGACAACAGAAGAAGCATAACTAGTTAGGTACCATCTCAAAAAAAAAATGGAATTACACCAAACTAAAATATAAACGCAACATGCAACAATTGATGAAAATTACAGGCCTCTCTCATCTTTTTAAGAGGGAGAACTTGCACAATTGGTGGCTGACTAAATACTTTTTTGCCCCACTGTAATTGATCAGGCTGTTGATTGTGGCCTGTGGAATGTTGTCCGACTCCTCTTCAATGGCTGTGCGAAGTTGCTGGATATTGGCGGGAACTGGATCACGCTGTCGTACGCGTCAATCCAGAGCATGATCAATGGGAAACATTTCTATTGACAATGCAGGCCATGGAAGAACTCGGACATTTTCAACTTCCAAGAATTGTGTACAGATCCGTGCGACATGGGACAGTGCATTACCATGCTGAAACATGAGGTGGTGGAGGTGGATGAATGGCATGACAATGGGCCTCAGGATCTCGTAACGGTGTCTCTGTGCATTCAAATTGCCATCTATAAAAAACAATTGTGTTTGTTGTCCGTAGCTTACGCCTTCCCATACCATAACCCCACTGCCACCATGGAGCACTCTCTTCACAATGTTGACATCAGCAAACCGCTCGCCCACACGTCGCCATACACACTACGCTGTCTACCATCTGCCCGGTACAGTTGAAACCCGGGATTCATCCGCGAATTGCACACTTCTCCAGTATGCCAGTGGCCATTGAAGGTAAGCATTTGCCCACTGAAGTCGGTTAAAACGCCGAACTGCAGTCAGGTCAAGACCCTGGTGAGGACGACGAGCATGCAGATGAGCTTCCCTGAGACGTTTTCTGAAAGTTTGTGCAGAAGTTATTTGGTTGTGAAAACCCACACTTTCATCAGCTGTTCGGGTGGCTGGTCTTAGACGATCCCGCAGATAAAGAAGCTGGATGTGGAGGTCCTGGGCTGGCGTGGTTACACGTGGTCTGCGGTTGTGAGGCAGATTGCCTAGTGCCAAATTCTCTAAAATCACGTTAGAGTAAGCTTGTGGTAGAGAAATGAACATTAGATTACTGGCAACAGCTCTGGTGGACATTCCTACCATCAGCATGCCAATTGCATGTTCCCTCAAAACTTGAGACATCTGTGGCATTGGGGTGTGACAAAACTGCACATTTTAGAGTGTCATTTTATTGTCCCCAGCACAAGATGCACCTGTGTAATAATCATGCTGTTTAATCAGCTTTTTGATATGCCACACCTGTCAGGTGGATGGATTATCTTGGCTAAGGAGAAATGCTCACTAACAAGAATATAAACCAATGTGTGCACAACATTTTTGAAAAATAAGCTTTTTGTGCATATGGAACATTTCTGGGATCAACACTTTACATGTTGTGTTTATATTTGTGTTCAGTATACATATTTGTAGGAACTCTGAGGTTTAAACAACCAAATCATATCAAATTGACACATAACCACAATTATTCATAACCTATGCTAGAGATCAGTACACCTTTATACTGTATAGAATCAGTTACTTTCCTCATTCATTTCTAACTTCGTAAACTAGTTGGGAGTTGGAAACATCTCGGTTGAGAGAGAGAGAGAGAGAGATAAAAATATATATATAAATGAAGGTATGATTTTTTTATTTTTATAAATGAAGGTATAAAAAAAAGGATATAAATGAAGGTATAAGTTTAATGAAAGACTGCCACCCGGGAAGAGCATTAAAACAAGCTGATGACAGGGGATCAACCTCCAACCACAACACTCTGACAACCTGGGCTCACATGCACAGCAGCTTGAGAGCAGCCAGAGGTGTTCAGAACAGCTTTCCCCCCTTCCGTTTGTCACCGTGATGGCTTCTAGGATGATTACATATTCATGAAAACAGTTGTGATCTGTGACGAATGTGACCTGTTCGCAGTGTGTGGGAGATCCAAAAACAACGCTGTGACAAATGCTTACCATTCTGTTCAAGGACAATAGACACCTGACAACAACACAAGTTGTATAGGTTTCTTACTGGAGTGTTGTTGGAAAAAAGTTGGGAGAACAGCTTGATCTAATGTTGGGCTATGATCTCAAACAATGTAATCAGCGTAGAAGTGAATACAGCTGGATCGTTTGCTTGAATTCCAGGCTCATTTGCATCTTAGCATTCTTACTTTCTGTCCAAATGCCTGGTGTTTTAGCAGCACAGAAGGTTAGGCCATTCTAACCAAAAAGGAAGAATGGTATCATGAATAAGGTTTGAATGACCTTCTCAGCTAAAACACAATCATTGAATTAGCGCCCCCCCCCCCGGGCATATTAATCCTTTAGATGGAGGACTCATTATACCCCTCCGCCAGCAAGTCAATACATTGTCGCGAGAATCAGAGAAGTATGAAATTAGCAAAAAAACATTACAACAGGATTGAAAAAGGTAATGCAATTACCGTGAAAATAAATAGGGCTGTTCATTCTGATTATACATCTTCGATTTTCAGCCTGTAGACAGACTGAGACTGATATGATGGAGACTACCGATGGAGAGAAAAGGAAGATGGCTGCAAAGCCACGACGGCTTTGATGAATGTTGTTGTACGTCTTTCTTGTTTGTTTTCCCCCTCGTCGGTTTGGATTATTTTACACGCACAAGTCTTTGTCAGCGCTTCGGCCACCCCCTGCAAATGAATCCCACCTTGTCTGGCCTGTCAGTCTCCCACTCCTGCGTGCCACTTTAAATCACACATTAAGAAATTGAATAACGCCCTTTGGCTCGGTCGAGGACATTAGTCATGACTTGTGGAATGCATTACAATAACTTCCAACTCAACACAAGCACCGCATGACAAAAAGAGGCAACCTGCCGACGGTGCAAAGACTAAACAGTTACACATTAGAAAGTCTCCATAGTGGATTGATGTTCGCATTCTGACTGGACCCCTTTTCTGGTCTCTTTTTATAAACTCAATTCTAAAATTGCGTTCCCATGCTGGACTGTATTACTCACTCGTTGAGCTGCGGTATAGAGGTCTTCCTCTTGGCCTTCTGCACCATGTTGGCTTGGTTCCTCAGGGAGATCCGGATGGTGGAAGGGGCTAGCTTGCACGGCTCCCCATCTACCTGCATGGGGATGGACTTGTAGGTGGTGAGGGTCACCTCTCTGCACTGGTTCAGCCGCTCACCATGACCTCCGACCTGCAGTGTTGCCTACAGCACCAGGGAGGACGAGACGATCATCCATCAGAGCAAGGCTATGACTAGGACAAATGTAAAGAAAGTGACTCATCCATGGCATCTAGTAACCCTTATGTTCTAACACACAGACAAATTCAAGTTGATAAGTGAATACCAGAGAGGTCATGGTGAAGCCGATAACTTCAATGCAGCCGTCGTCGTGCCGTTGTGGTTCAAAGTCATGGTGCTCGCTTGGGTTTCCCCATGGCATGGTACCAGCACAGTATCTAGTACACACAAACACACACACACACACGTATGGTTATGTGCCTAACTTAGCCTGCAGCCTACTTTACAACAGTGTCATATATTTAACCCGTTTCCCCATTGAGGCTGCTAACCTGGGAATGTTGAGGAACACCAAACACTGCAGCTTCAGATCCTGAACCTTTGAGGTGAGGTCGGTGCCGTCGCACTAATGTGAGGAGACAGACAGATAAACAGACAGGCGTATCCATTACTGTACACAAACGCACTCAGATCATTCCAGGAATGAAAGGTGCCACATTCTGACTGCCTGACAGTGAAGAAGAACACATCTGTCAGTCTAATGAGATGTACAGGGTCGGTTGTAAGGATCACAAAGCTCAGAATGGAGCCCAGGCTCTGAAACTAGGGTCAATTTCTATTTCGGACAAACTATTTTTTACTATGAAGTGGGGAAATTCCTTCTTAAGGCTAGGGGGCACTATTTTCACGTCCGGATGAAAAGTGTGCCCAAAGTAAACTGCCTGCTACTCAGGCCCAGAAGCTAGGATATGCATTAATTGGTAGATTTGGACAGAAAACACTCTAAAGTTTCTAAAACTGTTAAATTATGTCTGTGAGTACAACAGAACTTATTTGGCAGGCGGAATCCCGAGGACAAACCATCCAGGATTCTTTATTTTGAGGTGACAGTGTTTTCAATGGGTTTTCTATGTGGATCTAGATTTCTAAGGCTCTTGCTTGCAGTTCCTATCGCTTCCACTGGATGTCAACAGTCTTTAGAAACTGGTTGATGTTTTTCCTTTGAAAAATGAAGAAGTAGCCATTTCCTTTCTGGGAGTCGAGCCAAGTGTACTGTTGTGTTTGGGGCACGCGACCTGAAAGCTCGCTCCACTTTGTTTTTGTCCGGTATTGAACACAGTTTATTCTGTCTTAAATTTTATCGATTATTTACGTTTAAAAATACCTAAAGTTGTATTAGGAAAGTTGTTTGAAATGTTTGGATCAAGTTTCCTGGTAACTTATTAGATACTTTGTAGTCATGTTGCGCGAGTTGGAACCGGTGTATTTTCTGAATCAAACCCGCCAATTAAATTTACATTTTGGGGATATAACGACAGAATTTATCGAACAAAAGGACCATTTGTGATGTTTAATGGACATATTAGAGTGCCAACAGAGGAAGATCTTCAAAGGTAAGGCATGAATTATATTTCTGACTTTTGTGTCGCGCCTGGCGGGTTGAAATGTGATTTTCATGTGTTGGTATGCTGGGCGCTGTCCTCAGATAATCGTATGGTTTGCTTTCGCGGTAAAGCCTTTTTGAAATCTGACACTGTGGCTGGATTAACAAGAAGTTCATCTTTAATCCGATGCAAAACACTTGTATGATTTATGAATTATTATTATGAGTATTTCTGTTTTAGAATTTGGCTCGCTGCTATTTCACTGGGTGTTGTCAAATCATCCGTTAACCGGATTGAAGCGTGAAGGGATCACTAAGAAGTTAACAGGAATTTCCCCACTTCATAGTAAAATATAGTTAGTCCGAAATATTTAGATTTTTAACTTGAACCCTTTGTGGAATGACGTCACACAATCTGAGCTGCAGCCAAGGTCAGTTGAACTCACCACGACCTTGATGTGTTTGGCTAGGTCTTTGGAGCTGCCCATGAGGAAGTCTGAGAAGGCCGTCTGGTTAGAAGGAACACCAGAGAATCAAACTTGTCGATTATCAACAGAAAATATTGACACAACTAAAGCTATGGCCACAAATACAAACAATTACTATCACTACTAATGATAAAAGTTATGATAAATGGTGAGAAAATATGAATGTATTAGTTATTTTCTCTTGTTTAGAAAACACAACTATACCCACCCCTGCATAGAACATCTTGTTCCGAAAGCGGCTGTTGAATTTCTCCGGGTTGGCCTCTGAGGAGCGTTGGTTATAGAAAGCATGATGGAGTGTGAGTAATGTGACACAATGATTTGGCATAAAGTAGATACACACAGCATCATTTGTTACTATCGACGTGAGACGTCTATGGATAGCACAGATGTATCCCCAACAATGACATTACATGGGTGGTGAACGTTAAGAGATCCGTCAGAAATACAACCTCGAGACTCGTGGAATTCTAGTGTCACGTGTGCGTCAAAGCCGAGGCTGAAGTAGTTGTTGAAGACGTCGAGGGGGAGCTGTGGAAAAGAAAACCCGTACAAAAAAAAAAAAAAGTGTTCATCCCAGATAAAATATCACCAAAACATCAGAAATCACAAGGTAAAATTTCAACACTAAACCGGAGTGTGCCGCTGAGCCCAACTCCATCCTTAGTCCTACGGTCTTTAGTGCCCCAGACTACCCTCACTGCCATAAAAAAATAAAACAATAATACATGATGTTTGAGGTCGTAGAGCAACATTGTGCTTCTAATTGATATTACATCTCAACTTTTAGAAGTAACTAACCCTCAAATAATGTAAAGGTCACTGAGGTATTTTGGTGTGTGACCAGCCATGACCCTGTTTACAATAAACAAATTATATTGTGACTTTGTAGAGAGGTTAATTCTCTGGGGCTCAATGAAAGCTCATCACAGTCAAGACCTGATTTACGATGCTATTACAAAACACACCATCTGATAGGTAAAGTGCTGGCACTAAGTTAAAATTGGATCAACCCTCATTCCCTGCATCACCCATCAGCACACACACACACACACCACACCATCATTTGTTGACAGTCCATGACTACAGTGCAGGATCTGGGACGAGAGGTGAGAGGGGGTTTGTTCACCTTGTCGGTCTGCTGCTCATCCCTCTCCTCTGCAACAGCATCCTGGTTGGGCTCCACTACTAGATTCCACCGGTCGAGCTGGACGATGTTCCCATCCTCTACATGAGACAGGATCTTAGACACCGGCTCATCTGTGTAACCCTGGAGAGGGGAGGAATAGAGAAGGAAAAACACCAAGAGCATTAAACACAGTTCATTGTAGAAAGGATCTAGTTCCTCCTGAGATATATAAATTCTTCAAGACATTTTTCAAGCAATAATGAGGGGTTATTGCCATGATTCTGGTGTCCTCTAGAGAGTTAACTGTGCATCTGCATTGCCCAACGACTATGGAAAAACCTGTCTTTGACGGTGTACACTGTCTACAAAACATTAGGAACGCCGGCTCTTTCCATGACATAGACTGACCAGGTGAAAGCTATGATCCCTTATTGATGTCACTTGTTAAATCCACTTCAGTCAGTGTAGATGAAGGTTAGGAGACAGGTTAAAGAAGGAATTTTAAGCCTCGAGACAATTGAGGCATGGATTGTGAGTGTGTGCCATTCAGAGGGCACACGTAGACCGTTTTGAGTCAAGAACTGCAATGTCGCAAATTCTTTTACACTCAACAGTTTCTGGTGTGTATCAAGAATGGTCCACCACCCAAAGGACATCCAGCCAACTTGACACAACTGTGGGGAGTCAACATGGGCCAGCATCCCTGTGGAATGCTTTCGACACCTTGTAGAGTCCACGCCCCGGCGAATTGAGGCTGTTCCGAGGGCAAAACGGCAGGTGCAACTCAAGATTACAGAAAGTGTTCCTAACGTTTTGTAAACTCTGTGTGTATGTTGTCCAGATATGATTGAGATACTCACCCCACCCCAGTTGAGGGTCCTGGCCAGGTCGTTGCCTGTCCCCAGAGGCAGGATGGCTACTGCAGGCTGGGGGTTCAACTGGAGCTGGTCCAGAGCAGACAGGATCCAGCCCACCTACACACATAGTTCAGGGCTTAGATCACTAAGATGGGGTCAAATGCATTTAAGGGAAAACACCAGACACTGCACGCTGTTATTTGAATGGTCACAAAAGTCAAGTTTGCTGCTAAAAGAGTTCAGGAACTTCTGTATATTGCTTAAAAAAAGACCTTGGGCATTTCTGTTGTACAACAAGCCTGTTCCTACTCACCGTGCCATCACCTCCGCATGCCAGTATCCTCAGGTTATGCACCTTACGGTACATTTCTAACCTTGAAGAGACAGAGCAAGAGACAAAATCAACTTCTAGTTTTCTGGCCCAGTCAGTCCACAGTATCAAGCCTGTTAACGAAGGTCGGAATAATAGCATAGGTTATCCATAGCAAGAACAAAAACAATATCAAAATAATACTTTGGAATTAGAACAAATTATTTTGGTTCAGATACATTCGATGTGATGAGAAGAAGCTCTGCGTCAGGGAGCACAGAGTAACAGAAGATCTCCAAGACTTACACGTATGATTACGATATTGATGTTTAAAAGGCCAGAGTCAGAAAAAAAGAAGAAGACTGCACTAGTACAACGTTCGGGAAACGTACCCATCCTTGGGTCCTCCCAGACTCAGGTCGAATACTTGGCGGGGGTTCAGGTACCACATGAACGACTGGATAATCTTGGCTCCCTGAAAAATGAGCAGGAGCACAATTACTACCAAGTCCGCACCGTCGTCACAGTAAACAAGCATTTGATTAACTGACTAGTATATGATTGAGTGAGGTGTGAGCTGCCCTGAGTGGACTGCTGGAAGACTCTTTAAGATGCAGACAGGGTTTCATCTCACAGACGGCTTATAGACCAGTCAGGATTATACCTGTGACTGGTGTTGGCCTCGGTCCACTGGGCCTGCACTGACAGCTCCAGCACAGACAGCACGGCTCTCACCTGATTTCCCCCACTCTTCGGGTTGACAAACACCAACAGCGGCTTCATGAGCTGAGAGGGAATGGGTCTAACTATGAAGGGCTTCCAGCGCGCCTCCTGCACAAAGGAAATAAAGGGATGCATTTTAGACAGGTGAAAGATGAGAGGCCGATGTACAGTGTTGGTTTCCTAAGGGAAGAACACTAAGCTCTTACTGCTTGGACTGGTGTTTTGCTGGAAACTATCGTGTCAGACTCGTATAACATTATGCCAAATTAACTCACTAAAATTGAAATGGCATAGAGCTGATGTTGCGTGGATACTTCCTACTCTCTATGAGATACAGTAAGTCAAATAGTATGTAGTTGTCTAACAGTTGAATTGATCAATAAGGCCTCGAGAACTGTGGCTTTGGGGTGATCTGGGGAGTTGGGGTGGGATGGTACCTGGGACTGGCTCCGCCTGAGGCGCTTTAGAGCGCCTTGTCTTTGGAGGGCTGGCTAACCAATGCAAGGCCAGACAAGAGAGAGAATTATTTCTGTACATGCACTTGTCATGTAAATGCAGTAAAGCCAAGGTATTGGACACTGGATGTCGCCAGGAAGTACGTATTGACCAGCACATCCTGTGTCCCTGGCTGGGTTGTGTCAGCAGTGATTTGATAAAGGCCCAGACTGTCTACATCGATAATACCTTGTCATCAGCTTGACATTGTCTTTTTAGTTACCATTTCATAAGTATGCGTTTCATTTTATTTCAATGTAAAAACCAATTCAACAGTTCACAACAGTTGCAGTATAAGAGGAACGATGCCCCTCGGGCTAATCAACAAAGGATGTTTTTAGTTATGTACGTCTCCTCACGTCTCCTCACAATACAAACGGTAGGAAAGGCCATTTGCGACGGATGAGGTAACAATTCAAAACTCACCTCTACTCCCTTTTTGCTGGACTTGCGCTTAAACGAGGTCCGTTTCTTCTTTTTACTCGACTTTAGTGAGGTCTGAAAGAATAACACCCAAGGATTAAATGTCACATCGGTATTCCATTTATATAAGGAACAGCAATTGATCAGCTATAAATAATACAATGTAATGTATCATAACTGTTGAATAAGTTAGCCCTAAATATTTCTAAAACTAAAAGCATTAGATATGGGACAAATCATTCACTAAACCCTTAAACCTCAACTAAATCGTGTAATAAATCATGTGGAAATTGAGCAAATTCAGATGACTAAACTGCTTGGAGTAACCCTGGATTGTAAACTGTCATGGTCAAAACATATTGATACAACAGTAGCTAAGATGCGGAGAAGTCTGTCCATAATAAAGAGCTGCTCTACCTTCTTAACAACACCATCAACAAGGCAGGTCCTACAGGCCCTAGTTTGGTCGCACCTGGACTACTGTTCAGTCGTGTTGTCAGGTGCCACAAAAAAGAACTTAAATTGCAATTGATTCAGAACAGGGCAGCACGGCTGGGCCTTGGATGTACACAGAGAGCTAATATTAATAATATTCATGTATTAGTCTCTCCTGGCCCAAAGTTGAGGAGAGATTGACTTCATCACTACTTGTATTTATGACATGTATTGAAATGTGGAATGCAACGAGCTGGCTGTTTGAACTACTGGCACACAGCTCGGACACCCATGCATACCCCATAAGACATGCCACAAGAGGTCTCTTCACAGTCCCCAAGTCCAGAACAGACTATGGGAGGCGCACAGTACTACATAGAGCCATGACTACATGGAACTCTATTCCACATCATGTAACTGATGCAAGCAGTAAAATTAGATTTTAAAAAACAAATTAAAAACACTTTATGTAACAGCGGGGACTGTGAAGCAACACAAACATAGGCACAGACGCATGCATACACACACGTACACATGGATTTAGTACTGTAG
This sequence comes from Oncorhynchus mykiss, assembly GCF_013265735.2. Classification (NCBI taxonomy): domain Eukaryota; kingdom Metazoa; phylum Chordata; class Actinopteri; order Salmoniformes; family Salmonidae; genus Oncorhynchus; species Oncorhynchus mykiss. The sequence continues at coordinate 57,345,410 of NC_048570.1, forward strand.
ATATATGGTAACGGTGGAGTAGTGGCCTGAGGGCACACAGTGTGTTGTGAAATCTGTTAATATATTGTAATGTTTCAAAAAAATTATATAAACTGACTTAATTTTGCTGGACCCCAGGAAGAGTAGCTGCTGCCTTGGTAGTAGGTGATTGGGATCCATAAAAAACACAAAATACAAACGCATGGCTTACAGCTCCAACTAACGGATGACTGCTACCCTCTGTTGGCTTCTCAGTGCAATGGCACCACAAAGTATTTGGGAAAGGATGCCAGTGCACATTGTAAACTCACATGGCGGCAGTGAATATTTTAATTATTGGAAGTATATATGTGACTGTGTATTATGTGACTGTAGGGTCTGCAGGTAGCGTAGCGGTTAGAGCGTTGGGCCAGTAACCAAAAGGTTGCTGGTTCAAATACCCGAGCAGACAAGGCCGAAAAACCTCTGTGCCTTTGAGCAAAGGCACGTAACCAAAATTTGCTCTGGGGGCACCGTACTACCATGGCTGACCTTGTTTCGCTGCACCTATCCGGTATATGTGACAATATGCATCTGTTTTTTTTTATTTTAATAAAAACATTTCTACCTGAGGTCTGCGGACCCGGAGGATCCAGGTAGAGGGTACGATCACAGAGGCATGGGCACCCAGGGAGCAGGGCTCCTCGATCTGCTGCAGCATGAAGCAGGACACCTTGTTGTGATACTACAGTAGGGAAGGGGACGGAGGAAAGGACGGCAGCGGTGTGAGCGCAATACACACCGACAACACATCACACACCGACATTCACTTAAAACCACTCAACACAGGCCCTCACCCGACTGTCTCCCGTAAACACAGAACATACGTACACCATTACAGAGGGTGAAGCCAACTCCTGTACACACTCACACAACACATCAGTGATCACGTACATCCACATCCACTGGAAGTGTCTTCATTCCACACAGACACTCAAATGTCTCACACAAGCATATGTACACACACACACCATTATCATCCATAGTTTATGAGGCACAGCAGCACTAAGACCATACAGAGGCAGGCATGAGACTCTCTCTGAGAACATAATTGTACCACTCTTTTGTTGCTGAGTAATTCCAAATGCAGATGAAGTTCATGATTTACATAAATTCCCTGAAAACAGGAAATAGCACACAACTGTATTAACAGTATTGCACTTTTCATGTAGCCTAATTTTGACTAGCTAATATTAGTAGTAGTAGTAGATTTGATTGGTTTCTCAGTCATAGGCTGAATTTACAATAAACCAATTTCCAATCATAACATCGATCATATATAATTATCAAATAGAGCAGTGGAGATGTCATAATAGGCATAAATCCTAGCGGTCAAACAGGGAAATGGTCCCAATCGTTTTTCCACCATTCATTTGTTCCCCATATTGGATTTTAGAAACACTTAATATAAGGACTGTTTCTCGTGTAGGCTTACCCTGGCGTTTGGATACACATGCAAATCTCTCTCAGACAAGGTGACGCTGTTGCAGGATTAAGTTGCTGCGACAATGCTGGTCAAATTAAGATCCTACATCTGTACAGTACAACCAACCTTCCAACTTACTGCCTGTTTACACCACGAACAGCTGATAGCCACAATCTCTTTGCTATGAAAGGCAAACTTCTGCTGGAAACCCTGTAGAGAAATTAAATCAGATCTTAGATGTAATGTACCCTCACGAAGAACATGTTTCATCAGATCATTCATCCTGCAATATAGGGCAATATGGGGCAGAAATGAATGAATTGATACTATAACCATGCTCACCTTCCCGCACTGCCGACACTTCCCATCCTGGCGCCTCCGGTGCACCCAATGGTGCCGCACTACGGTGGGCTGGAAAACCGACGTTCATAAACACATGAATCAACTCATTCACAATTGCCGATTTTAAAATAGTGTGGTTTCCCTACTTTTTGTTCATCTAGACAATGGTGAGTGAGATTAAGGAAAGCTTGTGTTGAGTTTATTGGTTTATAATTTGGACAGACACAGTGAACATTATTGTGTATAGGACCCCATAATAAACCCAGTTCTGTGGTAATAATTACTAAGTCTAGTATGCTAACAGAACAGGGCTTCGGGCAGCTGAGTGGAAATGTAAGAAAACTAAACTTCTGGAGGACCCATCATCCTTCCACTCCCTCCTCTCTATCTTTTCTTCCTTTGTATCCACTGATAAAACCGCTTTCTATAACTCTAAATTTCAAGCTTCCACCTCCAACCCTGGGAAACTCTTCTCCACTTTCTCTTCCTTCCTTAATCCTCCACCCCCCTCCTCTCTCTCTCTCTCTGCGGATGACTTTGCCAACCACTTTGGAAAAAAAAAGGTTGATAACATCTGTTTCCCTTTCACTCAGGCTACTGAGTCCACTGGTCCCACACACAGAACTACCATATGCCTTGATCTCTTTCTCCCCGCTCTATACAGATGAAATCTTGCGACTAGTGAAGTCCGGACGCCTGACAACATCCCCATCCTCCAGACCATTTTTGGAGACATTCTCCCATTTCTCACTTTCCTCATTAACTCATCCCTGACCACTGGCTGAGTCCCCTCTGACTTCAAGATGGCCAGAGTCGCTCCCCTCCTCAAGAAACAAACATTCGACCCCTGATGTCAAAAACAACAGACCGGTATCGTTTCTTTTTTTTCTTTCCAAAACACATGAGTGTGCTGTCTCTGACCAACTCTCTCAGAACAATTTTCTTGACCCTAAGCAGTCAGGCTTCAAGGCGGCTCACTCAACTGAGACTGCTTTCCTCTGTGTCACAGATGCTCTCCGCTCAGCCAAAGCTGACTCTCTCCTCTCTGTTCTCATCCTCCTATATCTATCCATTGCTTTCAACACTGTGAACCATCAGAACCTCCTCTCCATCCTCTCAGGGTTGGGTGTCTCAGGCGCTGCATACTCCTGGATTGCATCCTACCTGGCAGGTCACTGCTACCAAGTGGCGTGAAGAGGATCAGTGTTTGCACCACGTGATCTCACTACTGGTGTCCCCCAGGGCTACGTTCTAGGCCCACTCTTCTTTTCTCTTCACACAAAGTCACTCGGCTCCATCATATCCTCACATGGTCTCTCCTATCATAACTATGTGGATGACACTCAACTTCTCTTCTCCTTCCTACAAGCTGACACCAAGGTGGTGAGAAGCATCTCTGCGTGCCTGTCAGACATCTCAGCTTGGATGTTAGCCCACCACCTCAAGCTCAACCTCGACAAAAACGTCTCTTCCTCCCGGGGAAGGCCTGTCCATTTCAAGACCTCTCCATCACGGTTAAGAACTCCATGGTGTCCCCTTCCCAGAGTGCAGAGAACCTTGGCGTGACCCTGGACAACACCTTATCGTTCTTTGCAAACATCAAAGCAGTGACTCGCTCCTGCAGGTTTATGCTCTACAACATCTGTAACGGCCCTAATCGAGGCACTTGTCATCTCCCGTCTAGACTACTGCAACTCTCCCCGCTTTGCCATCCAACCCCTGCAAATGATCCAGAATGCTGCAGCCCGCTTGGTGTACAACCTTTCTAAGTCCTCACATGTCATCCTGCTCCTCCTCACACTCTAATGGCTTCCAGTCGAAGCTCGCAACCAAGACCCTGGTACCTGCCTACGGAGCAGCAAGGGGAACTGCACCTCTTTATCTTCAGACTATGTTTAAAGCCGACATCCCAACCCGAGCACTCTGTTCTGCCACCTCTGGTCTCTTGGCCCTCCCACCACTACGGGAGGGCAGCTTAGGACAGTCAAAGCTCTTCTGTCTTGGCATTCCAAAGGTGGAACAAACTTCCCCCTAAAGTCAGAACAGCGTAGTCCCTGCCCATCTTTAGAAAATGTCTGAAACCATACCCCTTTGAAGAGTATCTTAAATAACTCTCACGGCGCCTCTGACACCCCCTCCTCCCCCCAAAAAACACAAAAAAAACGTATTGTCCCACCAGCACTGACGGCAGATAAATACTTTGTTGAGGGAAAATGTACTTGATACGATTGTGATATGTCATTGTCTCTTACTTCGCTAATATGGCCTATTTATTGCCTTACCTCCTTACTCCATTTGCACACACTGTATATAGATTTTTCTATTGGGTTATTCACTATACTTTTGTTTATCCCACGTGTAACTCTGTGTTGTTGTTTTTTTGTCGCTCTGCTTTGCTTTATCTTGGCCAGGTCGCAGTTGTAAATGAGAACTTGTGTTCTCAACTGGCCTACCTGGTTAAATAAAGATGAAAAAATATATAGCTATCTTAAGGTGAATGCACCAATTGTAAGTCGCTCTGGATAAGAGCGTCTGCTAAAATGATAAAAATGTCTAAATGCAAATGTTTGATGAGGGAATTTTAACCAGGACACCCAAAGATAGCTCTGGAGAACCATAGGCCTTAGGGGTTACCCAGTCTTTATACTCATTAAACTAGTCAGGCATTACTCTCCTACTGCCCCCATAACTGTGGCTTTGGATTGGGGTGATCTGGGGAGTTAGGATGGGATGGTACCTGGGACTGGCTCAGGAAAGGGGTGGCCATGCAGTTAGCCATCCGCCTGTGGCACTTTAGAGCGCCTTGTCTTTGGAGGACTGGCTAAGGTCAAAGGTCAAGAGAGAAGGTTGAAGGGCAAAAGGGAAGCAGGGGCAGGAGGAGAGGGAGGGGTTACAGAGATAGACAGACACATAGAATGACAAGACAAAGGAGGATGAAAAAGTCGTGAAAATAAAGTATGAGTATGAGTATCATGATCATGCTGATCAGATGTAAATGACAGTTTTTTGGCACTTACCTCTCGTATATTCCTCGACCCCGATTCCCTGAATGACGGTTTACACCTAAAGTTTATCTATGGCGTGGAGAAAACAAATGGTTTAAAACATTTATTTATTTGGTTTGTCGTCGTTTCAAAATGTTAGAAAACCCCCTGCACCAAAATAAAATGCTGAGTCAGTAATCCAAAACGGCCAACAGGAGAGGTTTCAGGTTAAACTGAACATGCTGAAGTTCTTGTTCACCTAGAAGTACAGTACTTACTGAAAAGGGAAACCTGTGATGCAATATGTGTTACTATGTCAGTGACACAATCAGCTCTTCACCTTCACCTCCACCGTAACAGCATCAGAAAGTATAAAACGATAGATATAAACAAACTCTCAGATCAGAAGAGTTGTGGGAACAAGTTAAAGACATTTTGGAAAACGGAGATTGAAATCAACTCGGCAACTAAACATTTCTAGGAAAGAGCGACCCAATCTATTCGACTACCAATCAAAGTAGCCCGATTTTGGAAAGAAACTTTGATTATCCAGAGAATGGCCCAATCAGAGTGCAGCATTGGAGGGTTAGGTCAATGGGTCAGGTAGCGTAGTGAGATAGGGTCAGAGAAGGAGTATGATCTAGCGCTAGTTATATCCCATAGCAGCCTGAGAAAGGTCAGAGTGTCTCACTCTAAAGTTGGGGTCTTCGATAAGCAGGCTGGCTTCATTTGGAATAGCCTTGGTGTCGAATAACTGGAGAGGAGCAGGATGGGTTAGGTTGGCAGGCTACCATTTCAATCTCATCTTGCCTGATGTGATGGAAACATTTTGTCTCCTTGACAGACAACATCTGAAAATGCTGATATTACGGTATTTCCGGGATTCAACATTTGCAACTCATTTGGTTTTGGTATTCATGCTGTTAACTCATTTCCACAACTTTGGTGATACATCATGTATTAACCATCTATCTGCTACCAGGTGAAAGCACAGTTTGCTGGAAGAAAAGTTTGTGAAGCATTTGTTGGGAAAATGGCTTGAAACTTACCTTTTCTAGCTGCTCTATGCAGATTGTGTGAACCACTATCTTGCAGGCTGCACACTTTTTCCGGGCTACAGATTTTTGCTGTGGTGACAAGAGATGAGTGAGAGAGTATTATTTAATGACCCTTCTCATAATGAAATGGCTTTATTTAACTCGATAATTCAGGGCACAACCATAAACTTAGATAGACCGCTCTAATGCCTCAAAGCCTGTTTTAGCATAGGCAGTGCCATTGAAGACTTTCCCCATTTTAAAGTAGTCAACTTGGTGGAACTTCCTATGGGTTATGGAAGAATCCCATAATTCCATCAAAGTCCTCAGGAGGGATCAGCCAAATGCATTATACACCTGAGCAAACATTCCTTAACTGCAGGTGGCAGTAAATTACAAATATTGGTTTTATACCTGTTCAGACAACACACTCCAGGTGGCAGTATCCACCTTTGACTACTTTAAAATTAAGAAAGCTCTCAATGGAGCTGCCGATGTTGTCACAGAAGACATATGGCACAGATGCAAAGAAGGGCACTCTATCTACCTCTATGGGTGCAACACCCTCAAGATGGCAGCACCACTTCTTCGGTGAAGTGTGTTAGGGTTATGTGGACACCAGAGGGAGCCTCTACACAAGGGGTGTCAAACTCATTCCACAGAGGGCCGAGAGTCTACGGTCGAGTGTCTAACCAAAAACCAGCAGACACTTTGTCATGAGTTTGACACCCCTGGTATACAGCATTGCACAACATTCATTATGGGTGTCACACACTGTGGCTATCATAACTAAATATCATACAAATAATGCAAGCAAAACATACTTCTGCATCATCTGGAAGGAAACCAAAAGGATTGGGCTCGTTTTACAGGTTCTCTTCCTAGTTGGCCACTTTTTATTATCCCATCAGTTTTCCAAAACAAGGAAGAGACCGTGTTTGTGTTCATAACATGGCACCATCTCATACTGTAATGTTTACAGTTGCAGAGAGCTATTGAGCTATACAATCAGCATTCTCTGGAAGTGTACAGTATGTTACCGGGTGGAATAAATCTGGACAGTATCATCCACTGACGGACGAAAAACAGTGTGACAAGGAGTTTTAGGGTTTCACTACAAATACTTCTCCTCTAATGAGTTCATTCCTCCCTTCCCCTCTTCCTCTCACAGCATCTGTGGCTTTGCAATGTCAGGCTGGGCCAGGGGTAGCTGCACACAAACCCACTCACCAGTGTCTTGGCGAAGCAGTGCTGCTCTCCGACGTAACAGAAGTCCCCAGAGACATTGGTCTCAAACCAGATGTGCTCCCCATACAGGGCGTTCTCCTGGAGGAAAAGGCAGAGTCTATAAAATACACCCTTTTTTTTTTACCCTGACAAATAGGAATCTCAGCTCATAGAATCCACTACCAAACAGTATCTCTGGATAAATAAATGATGAGGTAACAAAAAAAGATCTATAAGCTGGGCCAGAGGCTGCACTTACAGTCCAGTCACAGCTGCTCCGGATCTCCCTGTCTGTGTCAAACTTGGCCAGGGCTGAGGCACTGGGCTGGGCAGACAGGTGCTGTAGACCCGATTTAGCGATGGCCTTCCTGAAAAGACACAGACACAACACCTTTGAAGGATTGCCATAACATCATTGAGATGACACTCCCAGTGTGATACGGCATTACAACACCAGTAAACTCAAGTGCCCTAATGGTAAACCCACTCTTCACTGATGAAAAAAAGGTAGGCCCTGATCAAAGAGAGAGGTTTAGCACACATGATGAATAATGAAATGGTACATCTGACGTCATGCAATATACAGCTTTTGAAGTGGTTGCTTGTCCTTCCCTTCGGTAGGACAACACCCTGTTGAGCTGATGTGCAGTCAGGTACAGATGAGGTCTAGGTGGGTATTTGACAGGTTTGTGTGACTGAGACCCTGCATGAAAGGTGCTGTAGGAGTCACTCAACAAAAATCCTAGCTTACATGTCAGCAACACAAAAGATCAGCAGAGTTAAGTGTAAAATATGAAAGATTTTCCAGTTTGCAGTTACATACTGCAGCAGGTTTAGACACAACCACTTGCTTAACTGACATCAACACTTTAGACCAGGAAGTGCTGGACAGGCAGGAATGGCCAGTGACTTTGGCATGCATTTCCACCTTTTATTGTTCGGATAAAACAAATAGTGTGGTCTTAAACATGCGCTGTGTATACAGACATTTTCTGTGTGTATTCTGCCATAGATGCCCCCCTCTCCTACACACACACACACACACACACACACACACACACACACACACACACACACACACAGCCTGTAACCCAGGTGAAGGTAAGGGGGTCTACATACGAGACGAACCCACTCCAAGTCTCCAGGCGGGGGTCATAGTAGATGCCCTGCAGGGGGCTGAGGGACTCCCTGCGGCCTCTGGGTTTCCAGCAGGCAGAACAGTTCCTATACAGGGAACGGGAGGAGTGGCAGGCCACTATAGAGCTCCTGCGGCTGGGCGGGTGGACTAGCCTGCCTGGCCAGGCGCTGTTGGTGGAAGGCCTCCGTAACTGGCTGGAGTGTCGATAACGCCCGTGCACACCGTAGACCGCCCTGCTACGGTGCACCGCCTCTGCCGGCAGCAGCTGGGAGGAGTTACGGCGCAGGCAGCGCAGGGCGCGGCTCAGGGGCCGGGGCTGGATGTTCTCCATCGTTAAGGCTGCCATACTATGAGCCTGATTCCAGTCCTCCCACGTCCTCTCTCCCTCTGGATATGATGATGATGATGATGATGCCGCTGTCCCCTCTCGTTCACTCCCGCTGCCCTCTGACCTGGTGCTACACTCTCTCTGACTGGAGCTGTCCCCCTCTGACTCGGAGCAGCACGAGGAGGGGCAGCTCTCAGTGTCCTCTCCTGACGCCCCCTCACCGCCCTGCGCCTCTGGTGCCCCCTTCTGCTGCTCCTCACTCATCTGGACCAGGCTGGCCAGCAGCATGGAGGGCCCCAGCAGGTGGGTGTCGATGGTTCGGAGCTTGCCGGCTTGTCGGCGGCGGACAGAGAAGCGGGGGTTGACACAGGCCACGGTGGTGCTAGAACGACGCCTGGTGTAGTATCTGGTCCTCGCTAGCTTCCCGCCTCCATAACAACAGTGCCCCCCCTGCACCTCGCTGGAGTGCCTGCGTTGTTGGTGAGCAGCGCAGGCCAAGCCCACACTGGAGAATCTACGGCCCACATGGCCTGCCGTCAGGTTAACACTGGAGTGTCTTCGTTGGGCTTGAGCCGTCGGCGACAGGCCTACACTGGATCTTCTGTGTCCGACAGGACCTGTGAATGGCAGTCCCACACTAGAGCGTCTACGTTGGACCAGGCCAGCAGAGGGCAGTCCTACACTGGAGCGCCGGCGAGCCTTGCTTGTGGGCACTGCCACGCCAGGCCGTCTGTGTCGGGATTGCCCAGCCCCTTTCAGTCTAAAGTGCCGGCGGAAAAAGGTGTCCATGACAACCCACAGCTTCTGGGTCCCCTTTTCACTGTCCCTCTGCAGTGGCTGTTGGTACGAAAAATCAGTCTGTAAGCAAAACCTTCAAAACTGTACACAATCCACTATCCAACTGTTATCAATAGGGATACAGTACTGTTCTTTTCACCCCTGTGTGGAAAAGTTGAAAGTGAAATGTCTGAACTCGTATACTGCTGCCAGAGAAGGTAAAGCACACGAGACTAATCTGCGCCTAGACGCTCAAAGAGCAACGTCAATTGGCTGACTAGTGATACCGTCAGTAACCGAATCTGCTTACAAAGGGACATTCGACAACGCATCTAGAGCGATAACAGTTCCGTTCTCCAGTACAAGCAACGTGACCAGCCGCCCCGGTTCAATAACTCACCACCTGTAACGCTATACCTCGGTAGTGTTCTGTCTGGTGAAAGTAGAGCCGAGTCCAGGTCACCTATCACACGACAGCCATTGTGACGCTCCTACGGCACAAAGCCAGAGGATATATTTAGCAACTGCCTTTAATATTCTGTTTAATCTCCTCATCAGATACGCCACTTGACAGAACCAAAGAATGTGTCATTATCCATGAACCTCAACTCCATACAAAACATTTCCCTCTGCCAACAATGAAAGGGAAGGGTGGATATCAACTTCATAAAAGGAAGTCATTGTTCTGATCATCTTTACTTCGATATCACAATCTGAATTGTGAATTCACAAACCATTGTCTACACAGTTGCGATGTAGAGACGTGGGGCAAGGCTCAGGCAACATCCACAGGATGCCAAGCTGTTGTATTACTGATCTCAGACCATCATAAATCACCCAGAGCCTCCTCCTTTGATTACATACAGACTGATACAGATACTCTTCACAGGAAGTGACATGTGTATAAGCAGTGGAGGTGCTCAGCGGCATTAGCCTGTCAACGCTTTGATTCAAGCTGAAGACGAGCTCCAACATCGGAGACAGGGTGTCTTCTCACATCCTGTGCCAGGCAGCTAATGCTAACAACAAACGAAGAAGATAGGTGAAGTATTTATGACAGAGAGATCCTAGGCCCCCTGTCAATGAAGTGTTGAGGATGAAGTATAGTGGACGGAAAGGCCAATTTTCCCTTTGAAATATTATACATGTCACGGATATTCTCGCTTCGCTCTATCTCTCTTGTGATGAAGGCTGGTTGTGGAGGAGAAAAAAGGAGCCTTTGATCCTTCTCATCTCTTATTCTATTCATTAGACATTCCAAAAAAAAAAAAAAGATAATAATAAAAATGGCAAGAGGGTGGTGCGGGTGGGGTGAGGTGGGATGTGGAGGGGAGAGAAGCACGACCGAGGCAGGGGATAAAAGTACCACGCAGAGCAGAGATGGTTTCCGCCACACAAGCATCATTAATCCCATCTGTCATGCAGCATGAAGAGAGACCATGAGAGAAGACCTAGTGAGAAATTGATCAACGTCAGTCTCAGATGATTCAAACATTTTCTTAAACCGCAGGGATTCATCCACAGGTCTTACAGCGGCAGTATATAAAGGCACATTATTGGTTACTCATAGGAGGGTTTTTACACATACAGCGCCTATCCAGACCCGTTGACCTTTTCCACATGGTTAGGTTACAGCCTTATTCTAAGATGTATTAAACAGTTTTTTTCCTTTATCAATCCACACACAATACCCCATGATGACAACGCAAAAACAGGTTTTAAGAAATGTTTGCTAATTGATATTTATTGAAGCACCTTTGGCAGCGATTAAAGCCTCAAGTCTTTTTATTTTAGAATAAGGCTAAATCAAGGGGTCTGAATACTATCCGAAGGCAATGTATATGCAGAGAGACATGGACTTTTATTTACTTACTCTCTCTATTGTACAGATATATTTAGTTCATCATAAGTGAGCAGGACTGAGAGGCCTATTAGCTTGATGTCACCTGACTGTGTACTGTAGCTGTCAGATTCATTTATTTAACAAAAGGTCCAATGCAGCAGTTTCTATCTCAAATCATTTCTGGGGTCACAATTAAGGACCCTACTGTGATTGTTTTCAAGTAAAATGTCAAAAAGAAATAGCTTCTTAGCAAGAGCAAATTCTCAAACAATAATTCTGCTAGGACTGTCTGGGAGTGGTCTGAAATTTAAAACTAGCTGTTGACAGAGAGGTTTGGATCTCGCTTTCTGATTGGTCTATTAACTAATATACTGCCTGGTATGTCACCAGGCAGGCCAAAACTGCATCCCATCAAAACATCTCAGGCGGTCTTTTCAAGCAGCTCTTACACTAAAAGGGCATTATCATTATTTAACCAACCTCATAGTGTGTAAATACTGTACAAACAAAACATAGGAAAACACATTTTTGACTGCACTTTAAACAAATATGATGAAAGTACATACTGAAAAACCTTTCGGGAATCCAGCACAAGAGGGACGCTGAGGGTTTCTGGCTCTAATATGAACCATCTCTTCAGTGTGTATTCCCAGCCTGGGTTTCCCACCCCCACACCCACCCCTGGAGCATTCTGAGAGTCAGGGTCAAAAGTTATCTGGCCGAGGCCTCAAGCATATGTGGCTGCATTCACGTACAGTAGCGTTTAAATCATAGATCATAAAATGCGACAGTCTTTCAAAACAGAACCACAAACAAGGTCTTTGCCACTTGTTGACTTAACCGGCTACAGAATCTATGATAAATGTAATCACACTCCTGTCCAGTTTTTGAAAGTTTTTATCTAGAAATGGTGACTTATGTTTATTATTATCCCTAGGTAGTCACAATATACTGTACGGTAGCCAACAGATCATTTAGCAAACCCCTAAAGGTGGCTATGATTAAACTGAGTCAGTATCACTGTATCAACTCTATGGCTAAGATAAGCTCGAAAACACAAGCTCCCTAGATTGATCATTTCCTCCCCCTCCCTCCTGCATACTAACTCTATGAAGAGTTAAATACTGACTGTTCGATTGACAGATAGATAATAAGGTTATGGAAATAGACTGGTTACCCCCCCAAAATATAAGCTCAACACATCAACGTTAGACTCTCCAGGCCTACATCCTCTCAAATATGTGAATTAAGCATCATTTACGTGCGTCACAGTGAGCGCATGCTGTGCATTAACTCAATACATTCCTCGTTTAGAACTGCTTAAAAGCATTGGGTTTTTCTATGGCACAACACTGTCACGACGGTCAGTCCATGCACTCCCAAACAAATCAATTTGAAATACAATGCATCCGGAAAAAAAACTACACAATACCATACACACACACGTAACAAAAATACATAAACACAGGCAGGTCTACACACATTCCTGTTTGTATTATGGCCTCCATTCCTGACAGATGAATTAGTCACAGGCCCCTCCCATTGCCTGATACGGATCGGGATTAACAAAACGTAGACTGACCCAGCATCAGCTGTTACAAAACTCCCTCTAATACCTAGCAAGTCGAACTGGGGAAGGCTCCCGAGATGCGTAGTGGTCTAAGGAACCGCATCGCAGTGCTAGCTGTGCCACTAGAGATTCTGGGTTCGAGTCCAGGCTCTGTCGCAGCCGGCCGCGACCGGGAGACCCATGAGGCAGCGCACAATTGGCCCAGCGTCGTCCGGGTTAGGGGAGTGTTTGGCCGGCAGGCATGTCCTTGTCCCATCGCGCACTAGCGACTCCTGTGGCGGGCCGGGTGCAGTGCACTCTGACACAGTTGCCAGGTGCACAGTGTTTCCTCCAACACATCGGTGCGGCTGGCTTCCGGGTTAAGCGGGCATTGTGTCGGCCTGGTTGGGTTGTTTTTTGGAGGATGCACGGCTCTCGACCTCTCCCAAGTCCGTACGGGAGTTGCAGCGATGAGACAAGACTGTAAATACCGATTGGATAGCATAAAATTGGGGATTGGGGAAACGTGTTCTCTGGAGTGATGAATCACACTTCACCGTAGATGTCAGGAGAATGCTACCTGCATAGTGCCAACTGTAAAGTTTGGTGGAGGAGGAATAATGGTCTGGGGCTGTTTTTCGTGGTTCGGGCTAGGCCCCTTAGTTCCAATGAAGGGAAATCTTAATGCTACAGCATACAATGACATTCTAGATGATAATGTGCTTCCAACTTTGTGACAACAGTTTGGGGAAGGCCCTTTCCTTGTTTCAGCATGACAATGCCTCTGTGCACAAAGCGAGGGCCATAAGGAAATGGTTTGTCGATATTAGTGTGGAAGAACTTGACTGGCCTGCACAGAGCCCTGACCTCAACCCCATCAAACACCTTTGGGATTAATAGGAATGCCTACTGCGAGCCAGTTCTAATCACCCACATCAGTGCCCGACATCACTAATGCTCGAGGCTGAACAGAAGCAAGTCCCCGCAGCAATGTTCCAACATCTAGTGGAAAGCCTTCCCAGAAGAGTGGAGGCTGTTATAGCAGCAAAGGGGGGGATCAACTCCATACTAATGCCCATGATTTTGGAATGAGATGTTCGACGATCACGTAGTGTATATGATGTGGGACAGGAAGAGTACTGGGCTATTTATAGCACCCCCTCTGTTTATATCCTCCCGGCTGCTCTCTCACTGCTGCTGCCTCCCGCCCGCTGCATCCCGCCAGGCCCCACATGTACACGTCACAGATAAGAGTCAAAAGAGACTACCTCCTGCTATGCCTCACAGATAGAGCGGGGGAGAGTGTGTGTGCACCAGTGAGAGAGAACGGGTGGGGAGAGGAAGAGAGAGACAGAAAGACTTCTCCCTCCTAGATCCAACCCTGTGCTGGAGTGCTACCGTCCTGTAGGTTTTTCACTCCAGCCCTAATATAGCACACCTGTTTTCTAATAATTAGCTGGTTGTGAAGCTGAATCAAGTTAGTTACAACTAGGGTTGGAGTGTCAACCTACAGGAGGGTAAGCTCCCCATGCCTGCTGGTTTGAGGCATTAAGCCCACCAGCTTATCAACCCAGTCCGAGCTGGGTAACCACAGCAACCTGTTCCCCTAGATTACTGAGGCGTGCTCCAATGAGGGCGGTGTCATGGAGCCATCATCCAGGTCAATGTGCCTGGGTTAGGGGTGGGCATCAGGCCAAGTGTGTGCACCCACTACCCCCGGCCCCTGATCGATCTGGACATCCTGGTCTGTTAAATGCATTAATACCACAGGGGCGAATGTAAATGAGATCGACAGTACCGGATTCTAGAAAAGCATCATGCCTCAAACCAAGCTGCATCTTTTTTTTTGCCTTTACCTCCCTTATCTCATCTCATTTGCTCACATCGTATATAGAATTATTTTCCCCTACTGTATTATTGACTGTATGTTTGTTTTACTCCATGTGTAACTCTGTGTTGTTGTATTGCGTTGAACTGCTTTGCTTTATCTTGGCCAGGTCGCAATTGTAAATGAGAACTTGTTCTCAACTTGCCTACCTGGTTAAATAAAGGTGAAATTAAAAATTAAAAAATACATCTAGGGGGACTACCTGTGTGGCCAAGGATGAGTGTAATCACATCTACTGTTGTACTGTCAATGTTTTGGCTTTGTTACGACCCTGAGTAGAGTGATGTGATTCGAACAGGGGGTTTTGATAAGCCTGCTGCTGTGATACATTTCACATGCCTTAGGATTTACCCTTTCACCCAAAGCAGCTGAAAGTGATTAGTTGTCCCATTAAGGTTACGCAAATGCAGGAGTTAATCACCAAATCATTGACAAACAAAATGTACAATAATCCATTCAAGGTACCCTCAGATAGAAGTAGGCTAAACGTGAACCGTACGTATCCTAAGTACATATAGGCACTGAAATGTTTATGGGGGGGAGGGTGTATATTTTGTTCCTTTCTCACGTTTTAATATGTCGCAAAACGGATTACCCAAAGTTGCAGTAACACAGTCACAATTTTGAAATGTCACTCTCACATGGTAGCTCTCAAATGTCCCTGCGAAGCAGCAGTACGGTGCAGTATGCGAGCGGTGCTCAGTGTGAGCCTGAGCCATGTTGACAGTATGGTGTGAGAGAATGGAGTCGAGAGGGAGTGTCAGTAAAAAGCAATTAGGTTACCAGTGGACCTGAGAAACAGAGGAGGACTTGTTTTTGTTTCCATTCGGAGTTAAGGACCTTAGGCCTCGAGCCCAGCCTTCAGCCACTGTTTGACAGAAAGAAGACCTATTCAACCTGCAAATGAAGTCACTGCGCTGTGAGCCCAACGTTGAGTCAGAATGTCTTACTCTTAGTAATTAGTAGATTATTGACTTTCCTTTCTGCGGAGGAAAAGTTGTATGCGACAGCAGAGAAAAAAAGAGTTGAGCTGTTATTCGGTTGGATCCTCCATGGGAAAAGAAAAGTGAGGTGGGGTCACAGCCAGCAAATACCACCACTGGAAAATATCACCATAACTAGCCTATTAAATATTTACATGTAAAACATACAAAAAGGTCAGTATGAATAAATAGCCACGGAGCTCGTGTCCTTCAGAATCGCATAGTGCGTGATAATAGCGGCAGTCAAGAATGAAGCCTTAATGCTGCGGCTCTCGGTTTGGTAAACACTCCAATGTTATATGAGGAGAATGGAGCTCACGGCACGGCCATCAAATTTATACTTTCCCTTCCACTGTAAGCAAAAGTAAATGTCACCATCTTGGCACGTCTGTGGATACATCTCCCTTAGATCCTCTGAAGGCACTTGTATTGATGATGAATCCCCCTGTGTAGAGGGAGACTTTGGACGTGTCCTAGAAAGCCTCTGGGGAAAATGCCTAATCTGGACTGTGTTAACTCTCCCAGGCTAGGTCGTCCTCTAGGACAGTGTCAAATAACTAAGCTACCCTTATATAATGGATGCGCAGTGAACTGAAATGTTGCCTGAAGGTCTGTTAACAGATATGGAGTGGAATAATTCACAGAATGCAAAAAATGATTATTTTGTGGGCTGATTTCACAAACATAGAGCTCTGTGCACTACATGTCTCCTCTCTCCATCCCTATATAGGTCTGTCTCCTCGCTCTCTCCCTCCCTTTAACATAAACATCCATTCATTGAGCTTCAGCACAACACTTCAGGGCTGGCTGGCACAGCCTGATGGGAGCTCAGAGAGCCCACCATTTCCACAGCCATGTCAACACAGCTAGCACGGCGAATAGCACCGGCTACAGTAATTTATGGAGGGAAAATTCAATTGCTAATCTGTAGTAGAGGGAAACTGAGGTTTCTCACAGACTGGACAGAATGGGCAGACAGACTGGACCAGAGATCCTTTGGTCCAGGATCAGATCAGAAGCCTGGTCTGGTCCATAATCCTTTCCCTCTCACTCAGCACAGGACAACACAGGTCACCCTGATCAATGGCTCAAGGCAGGAGCTTGCACTACAACAGCAGTATCAGTGATGGTGATGGTTGTTGTTATCCCCCTCTCTCTAGTTTAATAGTCAATCAGTATGCCTATACACCGGGTGTACCAAACACTAGGAACACCTGCTCTTTCCATGACATAGACTGACCAGGTGAATCCAGGTGAAAGCTATGATCCCTTATTGATGTCACTTGTTAACTTGACTTCAATCGGTGTAGATGAAGGGGAGGAGACAAGTTAGAGTAGGGTTTTTAAGCCTTGAGACAATTGAGACATGGATTGTGTCCGTGTGCCATTCAGAGGGTGAATGGGCAAGACAAAATAGTTAAGTGCCTTTGAACGGGGTTTGGTAGTAGGTGCCAGGCGAACCAGTTTGAGTGTGTCAAGAACTGCAATGCTGCTATGTTTTTCCTCGCTCAACAGTTTCCTGTGTATCAAGAATGACCCACCACCCAAAGGACATCCAGCCAACTTGACACAACTGTGGGAAGCTTGGAGTCAACATGGGCCAGCATCCCTGTGGAACACTTTCGGCACCTTGTAGTCCATGCCCTGACGAATTGAGGCTGTTCTGGCGGTTAAAAGGGGTGCAATTAGGAAGGTGTCCCAAATGGTATGTACACTCAGTGTATTTATCTGATGTTAAGGCATTCCTATTGGTTGGTTGAGTTTACATATCAATAAGGTGTTACGCCATTGGTCATGCCTGCAGATGGGGGGAGATTGCAAACATAAATTCTTCCCAGTCTGATATTGTTATGTAAGCGGTAGGTCACGTTCTGAAATACTGTATACTATTTTCATATTTACAATGTGTATGCATTCACTATGTACATGTCCTGATTTGTGTGTATATATACAGTACCAGTCAAAAGTTGACACACCTACTCATTCAAAGGTTTTACTTTTAAAAAAACAACTATTTTCTACATTGTAGAATAATAGTGAAGACATCAAAACTATGAACTAGCATATGGAATCATGTAGTAACCAAAAAAGTGTTAAACAAATCAAAATACATGTTATATTTTAGATTCTTCAAAGTACGTAAGCTTATTAAAGATCAGTGATACTATCAAGAGCAGTGTGCGGTTTCCTTTTTCCTTCATCTTGTTCAACTGTTACCATGCACCTGCAAAAAAGATTGCTCAGATGTGCGAGTGCCTTTTGAATTTTAGATTCTTCAAAGTAGCCACCCTTCGCCTTGATGACAGCTTTGCACACTCTTTGAATTCTTTCAACCAGCTTCATGAGAAATGCTTTTCCAACAGTCTTGAAGGAGTTTCCACATGTGCTGAGCACTTGTTGGCTGCTTTTCCTTCACTCTGCAGTCCAACTCATCCCAAACCATCTCAATTGGGTTGAGGTCGGGTGATTGTGGAGGCCAGGTTATTTGACACAGCACTCCATGACTCTCCTTCTTGGTCAAATAGCCCTTACACAGGCTGGAGGTGGGTTTTGGGTCATTGTCCTGTTCAAAAACAAGTGATATTGATGAGCGCAAACCAGATGGGATGGCGTATCATTGCAGAATGCTGTGGTAGCCATGCTAGTTAAGTGTGCCTTGAATTCTAAATGCATCACTGATAATGTCATCAGCAAAGCATACCACACACTATCACACCTCCTCCTCCATGCTTCACGGTGGGAACCACACATGCAGAGATCATCCGTTCACTTACTCTGCGTCTCACAAAGACACGGCCGTTGGAATCAAAAATCTCAAATTTGGATTCATCAGACCAAAGGACAGATTTCCACCGGCCTAATGTCCATTGCTTGTGTTTCTTGGCCCAAGCAAGTTATTGGTGTCCTTTAGTAGTGGTTTCTTTGCAGCAATTCGACCATGAAGGTCTGATCTCATGGAGCTGGTTGAGAGAATACCAAGAGTGTGCAAATATGTCATCAAGGCAAAGGGTGGCTACTTTTACGAATCTCAAATGTAAAATATATGTTGATTTGTTGGTTACTTTTTTGGTTACTACATGACATATGTGCTATCTCATAGTTTTGATGTCTTCACTATTATTCTACAATTTGGAAAATAGTAAAAATAAAGAAAAACCCTGCGTACTGTAAGTGTGTCCAAACCTTTGACTGGTACTGTATATTGATGTTGTCCTATGCATCTGCATGCTTGATGACATCATGGCTATGTTCATTACACAGACTCTACTCTTTAACAACCACTGTGGGCTGCAGTTCTAAAACACTGGTCTTTCCCACCTTGCTCCATGCCTAAACAAACGCACAATTAGTCATTGTGTCACTTACATTTTCCACATAATTACCATAATGTTGTAATTCGATTGTAACCTATCAGCAAATAATTTCTCTTTTACAATACTCTTTTTTCCAAGACATTTCCCCAATGTTGTGTACACTACTCTACAACTGTTCTAGGGTAGCCTACATTACACTCGTATTCACATACCTTATGGCGTAACCCTAAAATGAGTATAATGAGGTACAACTGTTGCCTGAAAGAGGCCCATTGGGCTCCCCTGGTCTGCTGATCAGTCAGCGTGGGGAAAACAATGTCACTACAAGTCCAAGGTTGTCTGTCTGTTATCAAACCCTACACAGCCAAACTGATAGGGGCTCCTGGGAAAAGTTACAACAGATCTCCCGCCTAATACTGTCCATCTCCAGAGAAAGCAAGATCTACTTCAGCACAGCACAACCAGATATAGTTTGTTTTCAACTTGTATGGTTGGTCAATTGTATGGTTGGTCAATTGTATGGTTGGTAAATTTTTCGGAACTCACTTAATGAAAAACAAATATGGTTTGTGTAATGCACAAAACCCCTCTGTCTTGACAGGGTGTACAGTTTAAAACAAACCACATGAAGAGAAAACACTAGATAACCCCTTACATGACAGCCAAATGCATTTTTCCCTCTGAGTACAGTGTCATTTCATTATGAGTAAACTAAGACATTTTAGTGTGCCCTTTTTCAAATATACAACAACAGGTACAAGTACACATCGTCTAGACTACAACTCACAAAGAAAAAGGCACAACGGAACAGTTGTTCCTACTCTGGCAGTATTTCCTACGCGGTTCTCAGAAAATACACATTAAATCCCTGTGTATTGTAGAGAACCTCCCAAAACATTCAAGAGTGACGGATAGAGCGAGTGACACCCTTCAAAAAGAGCACCATCAGACAGCTTTATCATGAGTTCAAACACTTTTTTTTTTATGCCACCGCAATGCCTCTGTTCCATCAACAAAACACTTCTCTGGCAGCGCACAGCCTCGCGTGGAAAATCAAACAGCAGATTAGCTGCTACGCTATATCCACAGTGCACACAACCAACTGAAGCCCGCAAAGGGGCAAAAAGATACAGCACTGCATCCTGAAATAGTATAAGCAATAACAACATAATAAGAACACAGCACACGCAAGTCAATTGAAAAATAGTCATGACTCAAAATACAACCTGATGGAAGCAGGTAAACAACCATCCACGCCTCTCCCCAGTTTGTCTAACTTTTAGTCCATGTGTGACGGAGCGAGAGGGAAAGAGAAAGAGAGAAAGAGAGTGAGCGACAACAGAGGTTCATGTGGAGGGAGAATGTGTGTCACAGCCAGGCAGACTAGGAGGGGGAGTGTCGGGCAGGGGGGTGAACGGTTACACTAAAATAACTCTGGTCATAGAGCACACTTCCTTGATGAGCCGTTAACTTGAGTGTTCATGCTCTCTCATACATACGTAAACTGAATACACACACACATACACACACACACACACACACACACACACACACAAACACACAACCACAGGATTTAATTTAGCTTTAAAGAGCGACTGCCTTTAAAAAGCAACGAATACCTTTGAAAACAGCTTGTGTGGTATCGATATGAGTTAGAAACAGTTATTCTAGCGTCAAAATTGATTACAAAGTGTAAATAGGATCATTTCGGTCATAAAGTCAGTCTTGTCTAAAGCTGAGTTTGGAACATCTGTGTGTCACAATGGGTAAATGAAGGTTGGGTTTTGATTTAATGATGTCCATTTGCCCACTAACATGGGTGAACAGCCGCGGTGATTGCTCTCTATCCAATAACTATGACAGTGAGACAAACCTGCCCAGCAATTATGACTTTGTTTACATTAAGATAAGACATCACAAAAATAAAATCTTGAGAAATACTGCACCAAACACCTTAGTTTGATGTAAAATTGCGCAACCTAAACATCCTCGGAAAACGTAATAACAGATTTCTTGAGTTATCTTAGATTCATTCTGGGGATTTTGAAGAAGTGAAATAGGCTCGAGCGTCTACAGTGTCTCATGTGGGACAAACATCATTTACCAAATGCGGAATCGGTCAGGAAACACACCTCCAAGACTGAAATCAAATGAGCAACAGAAAAACACACGTGCCAACTGGCGTGTTCAGTCGGTCACTCTCTAGGGTAAATCCATTCAAATTCTCTCTCCATTTGGTCTGAACGAAACCTTCCATATATACAGTAGTTGCCAATTGTAGAAGTGCACAAGAGATAAAGGTGCTCAAAACGGACCTATTTTGCATATCCCACCATACCATGAGACAAGCATGTCTTCATCACTGGAAAAGAGAAACGGTTGATATTGATTTCATTTAAAAGCTTACAAACAGGGTTGTCAAACTATTTTATCATTTCTGGAGAGAAAAAAAATCATGAATTCAGATTTTTTTTCATATTCACATACCGTACCAGTCAGAAGTTTGGACACCTACTCATTGAAGGGTTTTTCTATATTTTTACTGTCATCAAGGCAAAGGGTGGCTACTTTGTTTAACACTTTTTTGGTTACTACATGATTCCATGTGTGATTTTTTTGATTTCTTCACTATTATTCTACAATGTAGAAAATAGTCAAAATAAAGAAAAACCCTGGAATGAGTAGGTGTGTCCAAACTTTCGACTGGCACTGTATGTTGTAGCTTAGACCCTGTTTTACATCATCTTAGGTTTTTGTGTTGTGCCTGCATTGGTTGAGACACCACATGCTCTTGAATACAGGGTGGGTGTCATGTTTTGGCTGATAAATGTACTACAATGGGAATGCAATAAACATTTCAACTTTCAAATGGTACCACCAGACTGGACCATTGACCCTTTGGTCCAGGATCAGATCAGAAACCTTGCCTGGTCCATAACCTTTCCATAAAATCCTTTCCCTTATACAAATGGTACCACCAAGATATGTTTTAAAATATACTGTCAATCCTCCATAGGAAATCTATTGAAATCATAGAAATATAGATCATAGAATAGACATGACCATTAAAAGTTGACATTTATCAATGGGTGGACCGGCGGTCATCTTTGTGTTAGTAATTAGAAGTTACAATTTCAATTCAATTAAAATGTCAATGGTGTACCAGCTAAATTCCTGTTGTCTGAATCGATAGAATTCAAAGAATTGACCTACGATTGAAATGCACCCACACCGTATTCAACAGCATGAAATGTCTCAACCAATGGAGGGTACAACACAAAAACCTCGGATGATGTGAAATAGCATGTAAGTTACAACATATACAAAGAAAAATAGGAGTTTACGCGTTAAGATATTTTTAAACCTTTAACGTTTAACACTTACCATATTTATTTTAAAAAATATATATAATAATAAAAAATATATTTTCCAGTGATGAAGACATGGATGTCTCATGGTTGAGTGAGTGCAAAATGGTTGAAATTGGAGAACTTTTATCTCCTGAATGTTTTGGCATTCAGGTCCAAAAAGTCACTTTGACAACTTTTTCCATTGGCAAACATGTCTGGAAAGTTCTGTTTAAAATCAAAAGAGATGCTGTTAAAAAGGGATTCAATTCAACTGGATTTAATCTCTCTAATGCACTTGCTCAAATCCACAGTGATGTCAGAGATAATAGTCAAGACAACAATGCTATGCCCATCAGAACCAAATGACTGACCAACATTGCAAAATCAAACCAACATGTTTTTGAGGTCTAGCTTTGGCAAGTACTGTCTGTTCAGTGATATTAATGTCCCAGTGTTGCACATGTATTCAAACAAATAAAAACGACTCTAAAAAGGAGTTGGGTGCCACTTGACTTTAATGCTACACAGATGTCCATCTCTCCACGTTGGAGTGTCCCGTGTTCCCTTAACTGGCCCACAGGCAAGGTTGTATCTGACACACACACACACACATCAAATCACATTGTATTTGTCACATGTGCCGAATACAACTGGTGTAGACTTTACCGTGAAGTGCAGAGTTTAAAATAGTAACACAGGAGGAATAAAACTAAATACACACGAATGTATCTATTTACAGTACCAGATCAATGTGCAGAGGTACGAGGTATTTGAGGTAGATACTGTGTATATACATGAATGTAGGGTAAAGTGACTAGGCATCAGGATAGATAAAAAATAAAGTGTGTAAAAGTGTGGGTGAGTGTGCGAATGTGTGTCTAATGTGTGTGTGTGCATGTGTTGTGTCGGTATGCATGTGTGTGTGTTACGTGTGTGTGTGCGTGCGTATGTAGTGTATGCGGTTTTGTGTGCGAGTGTTAATGTAGTGTGTGAGAGTGAGTGTGTATATAAACTCAGCAAAAAAAGAAATGTCCTCTCACTGTCAACTGCGTTTATTTCCAGCAAACTTAACACGTGTAAATATTTGTATGAACATAAGATTCAACAACAGACATAAACTGAATAACTTCCACAGACATGTGACTAACAGAAATTGAATAATGTGTCCCTGAAAAAAAAGGGGGGGGGGGGGGGGGTCAAAATCAAAAGTAACAGTCAGTATCTGGTGTGGCCACCAGCTGCATTAAGTACTGCAGTGCATCTCTTCCTCATGGACTGCACCAGATTCCGCAGTTCTTGCTGTGAGATGTTACCACACTATTCCACCAAGGCACCTGCAAGGATATTTCTGGGGGGAATGGCCCTAGCCCTCACCTTCCAATCCAACAGGTCCCAGACGTGCTCAATGGGATTGAGATCCGGGCTCGTCGCTGGCCATGGCAGAACACTGACATTCCTGTCTTGCAGGAAATCACACACAGAATGAGCAGTATGGCTGGTGGCATTGTCATGCTCGAGGGTCATGTCAGGATGAGCCTGCAGGAAGAGTACCACATGAGGGAGGATGTCTTCCCTGTAACGTACAGCGTTGAGATTGCCTGCAATGACAACAAGCTCAGTCCGATGATTCTGTGACACACCGCCCCAGACCATGACGGACCCTCCACCTCCAAATCAATCCCGCTCCAGAGTACAGGCCTCGGTGTAACGCTCATTTCTTCGACGATAAGCGCGAATCCGACCATCACCCCTGGTGTGACAAAACCTCGACTCGTCAGTTAAGAGCACTTTTTGCCAGTCCTGTCTGGTCCAGCGACGGTGGGTCTGTGCCCATAGACAACGTTGTTGCCAGTGATGTCTGGTGAGGACCTGCCTTACAACAGGCCTACAAGCTCTCAGTCCAGCCTCGCTCAGCCTATTGCGGACAGTCTAAGCACTGATGGAGGGATTGTGCGTTCCTGGTGTAACTCGGGGAGTTGTTATTGTCACCCTGTACCTGTCCCGCAGGTGTGATGTTTAGATGTACTGATCCTGTGCAGGTGTTGTTACATGTGGCTGCCACTGCGGGGACGATCAGCTGTCCATCCGGTCTCCCTGTAGCGCTGTCTTCGTCTCACAGTACAGACATTGCAATGCATTGCCCTGGCCACATCTGCACTCCTCGTGCCTCCTTGCAGCATGCCTAAGACACGTTCACACAGATGAGCAGGGACCCATGGCATCTTTCTTTTGGTGTTTTTCAGAGTCAGTTGAAAGGCCTCTTTATTGTCCTAAGTTTTCAAAACTGTGACCTTAATTGCCTACCGTCTATAAGCTGTTAGTGTCTTAACGACCGTTCCACAGGTGCATATTCATTAATTGTTTATGGTTCATTGAACAAGCATGGGAAACAGTGTTTAAACCCTTTACAATGAAGATATGTGAAGATAATTGGATTTTTACGAATGATCTTTGAAAGACAGGGTCCTGAAAAAGAGCCATTTCTTTTTTTTGTTGAGTTTGAACAGCCTATGGGTTGGGTAGCTGTTTAGACACTTGCCAGCTGGTCTGCGCATGCTTTGAGAACGCGCCCTGTTATTTTGTCAGATCATTAACCTGTTTAAACGTTTTGCTCACATCGGCCACAGAGAGCAAGATCTCACACACACACACTCCTGCCATCCTGGCCTCCACGTTGCTCTCCTGCAGGGCCTCCCCTGACTCCCCTCTGGTTCGGCAGAGGGCATGGGCTGGCACCCCCTACAGAGACATTGTCCACAGTTCTGTTTCTATGGCCACACCACTAGAGCTGAAAAAAAAGAGAGAGATCTACCCATAGGCAAGGATAGTGAGGGAGAGATAAAAAAAGGGGGGATATAGAATTTCACTGTTTGTGTGGCTGTGTATTGGCTTAGGAGAACGCTACGTTCTGAAGTTGAGCCATTAGTGTCTTATTACCGATATTGCACATCTGCGCTATGCAGGGATGACTAACCACAAATATTACTAACTAACTCATGTCTCAGCGCCGGTAAACTGACACTCAGCAGTCTCATACGCCTGCTCTGTGCGACCAGAGCTGTTATGGCTGATGAGTATGACCGTGCAACAGTGTTGCGCTGCGTGGGCTGACCACATGCACACTCAGGCTGCAGCCCTGGCAGCCCTGACACTGTTAAGAGCACAAGGCCACAGACAGCCGAACCGAGACACCGGCTCCATATCAAACACGGCTCGGCTGCACTGTGGGCGAATGGAGGAACACGTTACTATGCTGTATTGAGTTAATTTGCTGGAAATCAAAAAGTGATCGTTTCGTGTCCTATTGCAAGCTCTCTTCCTGTAACCTTTGGTGAGAGGCTTGTTAAAGCTGACACCTGCAATGCTGTGGTGGGGTGTGCACTGTGCTAAATAAGGAGAAGCTAGGAAGATACTGTCACTAATATAAGTCATAAGACATAACAAAATGAAATAGATATCCAGGTGTCTTGTGTTCTCACACAGGAAGAAACACAAATGTCAAGAAGGAAGTTTTGAGATTGGGTACTCTTGTCGTGGTGGTTTCGATAAGGAAGCAAGGCAAGATGGTAGCGGTGCAATATTCAGGATGGGGACTTTTATTTTAAGTGAGAATAGGGAAATAAAAAGCATTTTAGTCATTTAGCAAACACTTATCCAGAGAGACCTAAAGTTCATTAATCTTTAAAGGGAAACTCCACCATTTTTCAACCTAATTTGTATTTCTCCAGCACAATACCATTGTCTACACATGTGAAAACCTTCGCATTTCTACATTTTGTAGAAAAAATATATACATTTAAAAAAGTTCTACCCGATGACATGGTGTCGTGGGGAGCAAGAAGATGCCCTCCCTCTGCCTAGAAACGTGTTGCAGGTTTTGAAAATCCCCGTTTAAATTTGTATTTTATTTCATCCTAACCTGTCATGTCACAGAGAAGCATTTTTTAGGACTTTTCTTCATATCTTTTTAACCACAGATCATAGAAACGCGCCGTTTCACATATGTAGACACTGGTATGGTGCTGGAGATAATGAATACAAGGTTGAAAAGTGGCAGAATTGTCCTTTAAGGTAGCAAGGTGAAACCACATATCATAGCTACTTATGACATTTTTCCTGAATTAAGAGCAAAGTCACTGCTGGAAAGACAAGCGCGAGTGTTGGTTCAAGAAAGGTGTTTTTTTATTTTATTTTTATGTATCAACACTAATGTTGCTGACAGTACACACTAATCCGGTTATTTCAGGTTGGTCAACATTGAACAGATAGGATAGAGGTTGTTTTCATCATAGAATCACAATTATAGAATCTCTATGGTTTTCACTACAAGAAAGTACAGTCTCTGGACAGAGCTGTTAGTAGTTCCTCTTGAAGATGCAGCTGCAGAGTATGGAGACCCAAAAAACCCAGCTGGTATTTGGGAATATCCGGCATCAAGTAATGTGCAACCACGAAGACGGTGGTAAGCTGGAGGATACCAGCCAGGATGAAGAATATCCCAATGACGAACATCACCTTGGCCCTGGACCAGTTACTCTTGACGCAGTTGGCGCACTTGGACCAAAGATGGCCCCAATCAATCCCAGAGATCAAAGGACGGTTGAGATGGAGGTGATCATCATCAGGGCCCCACTGGGAGGGTCCAAAAATAACAACTAAATCGACGGCACAGGACACTAGGGAGACTATCCACCAGAATGATGCCAATCTCACTAGGGGGCACAAGCTGGACAGTATAGCTCCTCCGATCAGGAGCAGGGACGCTGCCCCCACAGCTGAAGTAGATCAAGCCAGTTTTCATCGAGAACACTTCTCATCCGGGTGGTGTAGCTATGAGTATACCAGCCAGGATGAAGAATATTCCAGTGATTATTATCAACTTGTCCTTCGATGGTTCCTCTTTGATGCAATTGGTGCACTTGGCTCCGATGATGAAGACCAGAACCCCCCAGAACCCCCAAGATGATGGCGATGATGGTCATGGCTAAGGCCGGGGCTGCAGGTCCTGGGGAAGGAGGGAGTCGTAGAACTTACTGTCCCATGAGCAATCAGCTCATCCAAAGGCCCTCCCAGATGACCTGAGGGAAGAAGGCAGTCACTCTACACATGGGCAAAGCAGAGGCTACTATGGAGATGATGCATCCTATGACTCCCGAGGTGATGCCCACAATCTTCTTCAAAGAGTTACTCAACAAAGAGGTTTCTAGAAAAAGGGGAGATATTCAACTGTTAGAGAAGATTCTATACAGTGCCTTCAGAAAGTATTCACAGCACTTGACTTTTTCCACATTTTGTTGTGTTACAGATTTAAATTAAAATAGATTAAATTGAGATTTTTGTTCACTGGCCTACACATATTACCCCATAATGTCAAAGTGGAATTCTGTTGTAATTGATCTGTATTGTTTTTTTTACACATTAATTAAAAATGAAAACTGAAATGTCTTGGGTATGCTGGTAATCATTAAGAACTGGGGAGTTTTTCAGGATAAAAAAAGATACGGAGCTAATCTAGGCAAAATCCTAGAGGAAAACTTGCTTCAGTCTGCCTTCCACCACACTGGGAGCTGAATTCACCTTTCAGCAGGACAATAACCTAAAACACAAGGCCAAATCTACACTGGAGTTGCTTACCAAGAGTGGCTGAGAGTGGCTGAGTTACAGTTTTGACTTCAATCTACTTGAAAATGTATGGCAAGACCTGAAAATGGCTGTCTAGAAATGATCAACAACCAATTTACCAGTGCTTGAAGAATGTTTAAAAAAAGAATGAGCAAATGTTACACAATCCAGGTGTGGAAAGCTCTTAAAAGACCTACCCAGAAAGACTCACAGCTGTAATCGCTGTCAAAATGTGCTTCTACAAAGTATTGGCTCAAGGGTGTGAAAATGTATGTACAGTGCCTTGCGAAAGTATTCGGCCCCCTTGAACTTTGCGACCTTTTGCCACATTTCAGGCTTCAAACATAAAGATATAAAACTGTATTTTTTTGTGAAGAATCAACAACAAGTGGGACACAATCATGAAGTGGAACGACATTTATTGGATATTTCAAACTTTTTTAACAAATCAAAAACTGAAAAATTGGGCGTGCAAAATTATTCAGCCCCCTTAAGTTAATACTTTGTAGCGCCACCTTTTGCTGCGATTACAGCTGTAAGTCGCTTGGGGTATGTCTCTATCAGTTTTGCACATCGAGAGACTGACATTTTTTCCCATTCCTCCTTGCAAAACAGCTCGAGCTCAGTGAGGTTGGATGGAGAGCATTTGTAAACAGCAGTTTTCAGTTCTTTCCACAGATTCTCGATTGGATTCAGGTCTGGACTTTGACTTGGCCATTCTAACACCTGGATATGTTTATTTTTGAACCATTCCATTGTAGATTTTGCTTTATGTTTTGGATCATTGTCTTGTTGGAAGACAGATCTCCGTCCCAGTCTCAGGTCTTTTGCAGACTCCATCAGGTTTTCTTCCAGAATGGTCCTGTATTTGGCTCCATCCATCTTCCCATCAATTTTAATCATCTTCCCTGTCCCTGCTGAAGAAAAGCAGGCCCAAACCATGATGCTGCCACCACCATGTTTGACAGTGGGGATGGTGTGTTCAAGGTGATGAGCTGTGTTGCTTTTACGCCAAACATAACGTTTTGCATTGTTGCCAAAAAGTTCAATTTTGGTTTCATCTGACCAGAGCACCTTCTTCCACATGTTTGGTGTGTCACCCAGGTGGCTTGTGGCAAACTTTAAACAACACTTTTTATGGATATCTTTAAGAAATGGATTTCTTCTGCTTCACAACAGTATCTCGGACCTGCCTGGTGTGTTCCTTGTTCTTCATGATGCTCTCTGCGCTTTTAACGGACCTCTGAGACTATCACAGTGCAGGTGCATTTATACGGAGACTTGATTACACACAGGTGGATTGTATTTATCATCATTAGTCATTTAGGTCAACATTGGATCATTCAGAGATCCTCACTGAACTTCTGGAGAGAGTTTGCTGCACTGAAAGTAAAGGGGCTGAATAATTTTGCACGGCCAATTTTTCAGTTTTTGATTTGTTAAAAAAGTTTGAAATATCCAATAAATGTCTTTCCACTTCATGATTGTGTCCCACTTGTTGATTCTTCACAAAAAAATACAGTTTTATATCTTTATGTTTGAAGCCTGAAATGTGGCAAAAGGTCGCAAAGTTCAAGGGGGCTGAATACTTTCACAAGGCACTGTAAATTAGGTATTTATTGATTTCCTTTCCAATACATTTGCAAAAATGCCTAAAAACATGCTTTCACTGTCATTATGGGGTGTAGGTGGGTGTGGGGAAAAAAATCATATTTAATCCATTCTGAATTCAGGCCGTAACACAACAAAATGTGGAAAAGTCAAGGGGTATGAATAATTTCTGAAGGCACTATAACTCTAGGATCTTCCGTCTTTACAAAATTCCAGAACAACATCCTCTTCCAAATGCTCTTACCTTCCAATTCTTCTGTAACTGGAGATCGGAGTCTGTCAGAAACCAACTATGTCTGATCGATGCTGTGATCTCACTTAAACATGTTGTCATGGAAACAAGAAACCAGGCCCCTCTCCACCTGCAGTTTGCAATTTGCCGAAATGCGTATCCAGGGTATAATATATGTTTTTAGGCCATAACCTTCTTAATGGAAGGAGTGGAGAGAGGCAGTGAGTCACTCACAGCAGCACAGGCGGCCTTGAACACAGAGGAGCAGACTTGGTGACCCAGGTCTGTATGGAGTGGGATGGGGGCTGGCGTAGGTAGGCATGACTCACCACACAAACAAGTAGATACCACCGAGGCCTGGGTAGGGTGGGTGGGGGAGGGAGGGGGTTGACGATATACTGTTGGCAGATATCACAAGAATGATAAAAAATAACCATTGTACTGTGTATAATGTTTTTTTTTTAAACTGGCAAATAAAAAATATATCAACCATGCATAGTGCATACCAAGTCATACATGTTTATATGCTTTTTTTGCACAACGCACCCAGGGGACAGTTGTCCGGCACTGTACTGAGACCGGTGCGGCGTCATGAAATGACCGTGCTACCTTGATCTGTTACCCGTAGCAACAGAGTGGAGGTTCTGAGTGTCCGTTACCTCACATTAACAAACACCCCTCTCCACAGTTGTGACTAGATGGGAGTACAGCTACGGACAGAAGTGACTTTTCGTAGAAGGTTAGGAAAGAATATGAGCTGGCCCTAACCCTTTCCTAACCTTAACCCAATTCTCCTAACCTGCTATGTTAATTCTCCTAACCTGCTGTATAAGTTATCCTAACCGATGGACTCCCTTGTGTCTTTACTCCAGCCCCCTCCCCGACCATCACCTCTCTAGCCCCTCATACACTGAGCCGTCCTCAGCCACTGTTAGCCTAAACTCGTTCTCTAACTCTTTGCTACAGTCCCTCCAGCCTCAGAGAGGGAGAGATAGAGAGAGAAAAGGGTGATGTCAGGCCTGCCCTTTCAGAGTGAGCTCTGATTGGATTGAAGATCTAACCTGTCTCCCACTGCTACAAGGGACAGTGATTATACGCACCAGCTGTGACAGTGCCCTGGCCCAGGGCTTTGATGAGTAACAGAGGCTTGTAACATTTCCTACTACCAGACAGATTTCCACAAGCACTCTGCAAGGGATTAAACTCATATCTCACTGAGAGGCAGGGGGGGTGGGGGGGGGGGGAGGACATAGAGAGACAGCTATGGGAAAAGAAATAGGATATCCACTGCATGAGCTGCCAGACAGCACCTAGACTAGAGTAATAATTGATTGGGCATTTCCTTAACACTAGCCTCACAACACAGTAGGAATAGCAGAAATATCCTCTTAGACTCAAAGGCAACGCAACTAAATGACTGTCTGCAGCATCACAAAAAGAAACGCGACAACTATTTAGTC
The DNA here is from genome assembly GCF_013265735.2 of Oncorhynchus mykiss. NCBI lineage: Eukaryota > Metazoa > Chordata > Actinopteri > Salmoniformes > Salmonidae > Oncorhynchus > Oncorhynchus mykiss. The sequence goes on from NC_048570.1 coordinate 57,376,539, forward strand.
AATAGCACAGTCCTTCAGGAGATGTTATCCTACTATACTATCATATTGAAGTTGTGTTGCATTCCAACATAACACCATGAGGTAGTCACATGATAGACATGCAAAAACTTTCCCAGGTGTTAACAGCATTGTAAGCTATGAGGAAAAGAAGACACCGATGTTCCTCATGGCAGGGGAAGCACCCAACATAAACTACTAAGGTTGACTTCATTATGCTCTATAGGAGGAAGTATCTATTGTTAACTACACAGCAAAGTCAGTAAGTCTGCAGAAATATCCAGCATTCAAAGTTATGACTGATCTGCCTGCTGTAAGTCCTGAAAATGTTTTTTTGTCTCCTTTATACAGTCTTGGTGTTGTGTTGGTACAACTGTTGCTACCATACTTCCTGTCTGAGATGAGATAGTGAGTTGAGAGGAAACACAGTCCTCTAAGACCTCTGCAGGCCTTCATAACACATTAACAACAACGTTTCGCTGTACGATTAGCGCAACTAACGATACCCCTCAGGCCATATGTGGGTAAAATATCGAAATTATTCTCAGAAACCAGTGACACGTTTCTCTATTAGCAATTATGATCGACTTACGTTGTGAGGAAACAAACATCAACCCCATCGGTTGTGTGTGATCTGTGGGTCAAGTAAGCATGTGATGATATTCAAAAGACACGTGTACTGCATCCTGTACGGTGGTCACAGAGACAGTCAAGCTGGGATGTGTCTATAGTCTAATACCCACCAAGACTCGCCACGTATTTCTGTTGTGACATAGGCTAATGTGGCCTAGTCAAAGTCCAGACCTAATTCCAATTGAGATGTTGTGGTAGGACTTGAAACGAGCAGTTCATGCTTGAAAACCCACAAATGTCACAGAGTTAAAGCAGTTCTGCATGGAAGAGTGGGCTAAAATTCCTCCACAGTGACGTGAGAGACTGATCATCAACCACAGGAAGTGTTTGGTTGGAGTCATTGCAGCTAAAGGTGGCTGTCACATCTGTTCCCGCTCCCCCTCTCTGGCGCTTGAGGGCGCCAGGCTCCCCATCAATACGCACACCTGTCACTATCATTACGCGCACCAGCGCTTCAATGGACTCACCTGGACTCCTTCACTTTGTTGATTGCCCCCTCTATATCTGTCTGTTCCTCAGTTTGTTCCGCGTGTCAGCATTAATGTCGCTTTGTTCCCCCTGTCCAGAAGCTGTCCGTGTTCTGTTTCCTGTCTGTCATTTATTATTCACTCCCTGTACTTCCTTCTCGTCTTCCAGTATCTGTCCTCACAGTGGCACAAGCAGTTATTGAGTGTAAGGGGGCAATTACTTTTTCCACACAGGGGCATTGGGTTTTGCATAATTTGGTTTATGAAATCAAATAAATAAGTATCTAATTCTTGTGTTATTTGTTCCCTCATGTTTCCTTTATGTAATATTAGGTTTAGGTTGAAAATCTGATAACATTCAGTATCAAAAATATGCAAAAGTAGAGAAAATTAGAAAGGTGGCAAATACTTTTTCACAACCCTGTATATTTCCTGGTTCAGTAGGCCTACAAAGACATACATGACATATTCTAAAGCTTAGGTAAAGATAAGCATGAGGCAAATCTGACACCTAGTGGTAAAATGAAGCCCTTACAGATGTATATTTGTATGGACTATGATAGAAGATGGAGAGGATAGCTAGAGCAGGTTTCTCCAACCTTGTTCCTGTACAGCTACCGTCCAGTAGGCTTTCACTCCAACCCTAATCTAGTGCAACAGAATCCAATAATTAGCTGGTTGATAAACTGAATCGGGTTAGTTACAACTGGGGCTGGAGCGAAAACGTACAGGAGGGTAGCTCGCCAGGAACAGGGTTGGAGAGCCCAGAGATAGAGGATGCTGGTTCTGTACAATAAAAAGAAAACAGGTGTCTCATACAGAAGCACAAGAGGAATGGGGCCATAAGCAGTGTAAGGAGATGTCATCTGCTGATACAAAGGCCCCTAAGAGCTGGATGGCCCCAGGGAGATGGCATGAAGTCGTGTTGTAGAGGCCTCTGCTCCTGACTCTGTGGGTCTTTCCTGCTCCACGAAGCACTCGGACCTCCTAAACAGGCAACATTATATTTCGTCCCGCCCGGCCCATTTAGAGTCCTTTGCCAGTCTCCTTTCTATCCTGGTTTTGGCACGGAGCTCTCACAGGCCCAAGTGTTAGTCTCAATTGTAGAGGTAAATAAATAAACATCATGAGGTCTCTAACAAGGAAAACCCTCATTTGATTGTATTACTCATATGAAACCAATCTCTTTACCTTCCTAAAAGGATTCATCTGTTTGTGTGTCTCATTTTGTAATTACAATGCTTGTTTATCATGTACAGTTGAAGTCGGAAGTTTACATACACTTAGGTTGGAGTCATTAAAACTCGTTCTTCAACCACTCCACAAATTTCTTGTTAAACTATAGTTTTGGCAAGTCGGTTAGGACATCTACTTGTGCATGACACAAGGTATTTTTCCAACAATTGTTGACAGACAGATTATTTCACTTATAATTCACTGTATCATAATTCCAGTGGGTCAGAAGTTTACATACACTAAGCTGACTGTGCCTTTAAAAAGCTTGGAAAATTACAGAAAATTATGCCATGGCTTTAGAAGCTTCTGATAGGCTAATTGACATCATTTGAGTCAATTGGAGATACCTACCTCCAAACGCCTGAAGGTACCACGTTCATCTGTACAAACAATAGTAGGGACCACACAGCAGTCATACTGCTCAAGAAGGAGACGCGTTCTGTCACCTACAGATGAACATACTTTGGTGTGAAAAGTGCAAATCTATTTCAGAACAACAGCAAAGGATCTTGTGAAGATGCTGGAGAAAACAGGTACAAAAGTCTCTATATCCACAGTAAAACAAGTCCTATATCGACATAACCGGAAAGGCCACTCAGCAAGGAAGAAGCCACTGCTCCAAAACCGGCATAAAAAAGACAGACTACGGTTTGCAACTGCATATGGGGACAAAGATCGTACTATATGGAGAAATGTCCTCTGGTCTGATGAAACAAAAATAGAACTGTTTGGCCATAATGACCATCGTTATATTTGGTGGAAAAAGGGGGAGGATTGCAAGCCAAAGAACACCGTCCCAACCGTGAAGCACGGGGGTGGCAGCCTCATGTTGTGGGGGTGTTTTGCTGCAGGAGGGACTGGTGCACTTATAAAAAATAACAAATAGCAAATAACAAATAACAAATAGATAACGTCATGAAGAAGGGAAATTATGTGGATATATTGAAGAAACATCTCAAGACATCAGTCAGGGAGTTAAAGCTTGGTTGCAAATGGGTCTTCCAAATGGACAATGACCCCAAGCATACTTCCAAAGTTGTGGCAAAATAGCTTAGGGGCAACAAAGTCAAGGTATTGGAGTGGTCAGTTACACCAGCTCTGTCATGTTACGGTGCGTGAATGAGGACCCAAAAGCGAATTAACTTAAACAGAGCTTCTTTAATTACCAAACATAGGTAGGCTCAGACGGACCGGCAGATTCCGACAGGACAAGACAAGGTTACAGCAAACATGACGACAGTCTGGTTCAGGCATGAAACACAACAAACAAGAATCCGACAAGGACAGGAACAAAAACAGAGAGAGATATAGGGGACTAATCAGAGGGAAAAGGGGAACAGGTGGGAGAAGGGGTGACGAGGTAGTCAAGAGGAGACAAGGAACAGCTGGGGGAAAGCGGGGGAGAAAAGGTAACCTAACAACGACCAGCAGAGGGAGACAGGGTGAAGGGAAAGGACAGAGACAAGACACAACATGACAGTACCCCCCCACTCACCGAGCGCCTCCTGGCGCACTCGAGGAGGAAACCTGGCGGCAATGGAGGAAATCCTCGATCAGCGCACGGTCCAGCACGTCCCGAGAGGGAACCCAACTCCTCTCCTCAGGACCGTACCCCTCCCAATCTACGAGGTACTGGTGACCACGGCCCCGAGGACGCATGTCCAAAATTCTACGGACCCTGTAGATGGGTGCGCCCTCGACAAGGATGGGGGGGGGGGGGGGGGAAGACGAGCGGGGGCGCGAAGGACGGGCTTGATGCAGGAGACATGGAAGACCGGGTGGACGCGACGAAGGTATCGCGGAAGAAGAAGTCGAACTGCGACAGGATTAATGACCCGAGAAATACGGAACGGACCAATGAACCGCGGGGTCAACTTGCGAGAAGCCGTCTTAAGGGGAAGGTTCTGAGTGGAGAGCCAAACTCTCTGACCGCGACAATATCTAGGACTCTTAGTTCTACGCTTATTAGCAGCCCTCACAGTCTGCGTCCTATAACGGCAAAGTGCAGACCTGACCCTCTTCCAGGTGCGCTCGCAACGTTGGACAAAAGCCTGAGCGGAGGGGACGCTGGACTCGGCGAACTGAGATGAGAACAGCGGAGGCTGGTACCCGAGGCTACTCTGAAAAGGAGATAGCCCGGTCGCAGACGAAGGAAGCGAGTTGTGGGCGTATTCTGCCCAGGGGAGCTGTTCTGACCAAGACGCAGGGTTGCGAAAAGAAAGACTGCGTAAGATGCGACCAATAGTCTGATTGGCCCGTTCTGCTTGACCGTTAGACTGGGGGTGAAAGCCGGAAGAGAGACTGACGGAAGCCCCAATCAAACGGCAAAACTCCCTCCAAAATTGAGACGTGAATTGCGGACCTCTGTCCGAAACGACGTCTGACGGAAGGCCATGAATTCTGAAAACATTCTCGATGATGATTTGTGCCGTCTCTTTAGCAGAAGGAAGCTTAGCAAGGGGAATGAAATGAGCCGCCTTAGAGAACCTATCGACAACCGTAAGAATAACAGTCTTCCCCGCTGACGAAGGCAGTCCGGTGACAAAATCTAAGGCGATGTGAGACCACGGTCGAGAGGGAATAGGAAGCGGCCTGAGACGGCCGGCAGGAGGAGAGTTACCGGACTTAGTCTGCGCGCAGACCGAACAAGCAGCCACGAAACGACGCGTGTCATGCTCCCGGGTGGGCCACCAAAAACGCTGGCGAATGGAAGCAAGCGTACCCCGAACGCCAGGGTGGCCGGCTAACTTGGCAGAGTGAGCCCACTGAAGAACGGCCAGACGAGTAGGAACGGGAACGAAAAGAAGGTTCCTAGGACAAGCGCGCGGCGACGGAGTGTGAGTGAGCGCTTGTTTTACCTGCCTCTCAATTCCCCAGACAGTCAACCCGACAACACGCCCCTCAGGGAGAATCCCCTCGGGGTCAGTGGAGGCTACTGAAGAACTGAAGAGACGAGACAAAGCATCAGGCTTGGTGTTCTTAGAGCCCGGACGATAAGAAATCACGAACTCGAAACGAGCGAAAAACAGCGCCCAACGCGCCTGACGCGCATTAAGTCGTTTGGCAGAACGGATGTACTCAAGGTTCCTATGGTCAGTCCAAACGACAAAAGGAACGGTCGCCCCCTCCAACCACTGTCGCCATTCGCCTAGGGCTAACCGGATGGCGAGCAGTTCGCGGTTACCCACATCATAGTTACGTTCCGACGGCGACAGGCGATGAGAAAAATACGCGCATGGGTGGACCTTGTCGTCAGAGAGGGAGCGCTGAGAAAGAATGACTCCCACGCCCACCTCTGACGCGTCAACCTCGACAACGAACTGTCTAGAGACGTCAGGTGTAACAAGGATAGGAGCGGATGTAAAACGATTCTTGAGGAGATCAAAAGCTCCCTGGGCGGAAACGGACCACTTAAAGCACGTCTTGACAGAAGTAAGGGCTGTGAGAGGAGCTGCCACCTGACCGAAATTACGGATGAAACGACGATAGAAGTTCGCGAAGCCGAGAAAGCGCTGCAGCTCGACGCGTGACTTAGGGACGGGCCAATCAATGACAGCTTGGACCTTAGCGGGATCCATCTTAATGCCTTCAGCGGAAATAACAGAACCGAGAAATGTGACGGAGGAGGCATGAAAAGTGCACTTCTCAGCCTTCACAAAAAGACAATTCTCTAAAAGGCGCTGGAGGACACGTCGAACGTGCTGAACATGAATCTGGAGTGACGGTGAAAAAATCAGGATATCGTCAAGGTAAACGAAAACAAAGATGTTCAGCATGTCTCTCAGGACATCATTGACTAATGCCTGAAAGACAGCTGGAGCGTTAGCGAGGCCGAAAGGAAGGACCCGGTATTCAAAGTGCCCTAACAGAGTGTTAAACGCCGTCTTCCACTCGTCCCCCTCCCTGATGCGCACGAGATGGTAAGCGTTACGAAGGTCCAACTTAGTGAAAAACCTGGCTCCCTGCAGGATCTCGAAGGCTGAAGACATAAGAGGAAGCGGATAACGATTCTTCACTGTTATGTCATTCAGCCCTCGATAATCTATGCAGGGGCGCAGAGACCCGTCCTTCTTCTTGACAAAAAAAAACCCCGCTCCGGCGGGAGAGGAGGAGGGGACTATGGTACCGGTGTCAAGAGCTACAGACAAATAATCTTCGAGAGCCTTACGTTCGGGAGCCGACAGAGAGTATAGTCTACCCCGGGGGGGGGGGGTGGTTCCCAGAAGGAGATCAATACTACAATCATACGACCGGTGTGGAGGAAGAGAGGTGGCCCTGGACCGACTGAACACCGTGCGCAGATCGTGATATTCCTCCGGCACCCCTGTCAAATCACCAGGCTCCTCCTGTGAAGAAGAGACAGAGGAAACAGGAGGGATAGCAGACATTAAACATTTCACATGACAAGAGACGTTCCAGGAGAGGATAGAATTACTAGACCAATTAATGGAAGGATTATGACAAACTAGCCAGGGATGGCCCAAAACAACAGGTGTAAAAGGTGAACGAAAAATTAAAAAAGAAATGGTTTCACTATGATTACCAGAAACAGTGAGGGTTAAAGGTAGCGTCTCACGCTGAATCCTGGGGAGAGGACTACCATCCAGGGCGAACAAGGCCGTGGGCTCCTTTAACTGTCTGAGAGGAATGTCATGTTCCCGAGCCCAGGTCTCGTCCATAAAACAGCCCTCCGCCCCAGAGTCTATTAAGGCACTGCAGGAAGCTGACGAACCGGTCCAGCGTAGATGGACCGACAAGGTAGTGCAGGATCTTGAAGGAGAGACAGGAGTAGTAGCGCTCACCAGTAGCCCTCCGCTTACTGACGAGCTCTGGCCTTTTACTGGACATGAAGTGACAAAATGACCAGCGGAACCGCAATAGAGACAGAGGCGGTTGGTGATTCTCCGTTCCCTCTCCTTAGTCGAGATGCGGATACCTCCCAGCTGCATGGGCTCAGCACCCGAGCCGGCAGAGGAAGATGGCAGTGATGCGGAGAGGGGAGCGACGGAGAGCGCAAGCTCCTTTCCACGAGCTCGGTGACGAAGATCAACCCGTCGCTCAATGCGAATAGCGAGTTCAATCAAGGAATCCACGCTGGAAGGAACCTCCCGGGAGAGAATCTCATCCTTTACCTCTGCGCGGAGACCCTCCAGAAGACGAGCGAGCAAGGCCGGCTCGTTCCAGCCACTGGAGACAGCAAGAGTGCGAAACTCAATAGAGTAGTCTGTTATGGATCGATTGCCTTGACATAGGGAAGACAGGGCCCTGGAAGCCTCCTCCCCAAAAACAGATCGATCAAAAACCCGTATCATCTCCTCCTTAAAGTCCTGATACTGGTTAGTACACTCAGCCCTTGCCTCCCAGATTGCCGTGCCCCACTCACGAGCCCGTCCAATAAGGAGAGATATGACGTAGGCGACACGAGCAGTGCTCCTGGAGTAAGTGTAGGGCTGGAGAGAAAACACAATATCACACTGGGTGAGGAACGAGCGGCATTCAGTGGGCTCCCCAGAGTAACACGGCGGGTTATTGATTCTGGGCTCCGGAGATTCGAAAGCCCTGGAAGTGGCCGGTGGATCGAGGCGGAGATGGTGAACCTGTTCTGTGAGGTTGGAGACTTGGGTGGCCAGGGTCTCAACGGCATGTCGAGCAGCAGACACTTCCTGCTCGTGTCTGCCTAGCATCGCTCCCTGGATCCCGACGGCTGAGTGGAGAGGATCCGAAGTCGCTGGGTCCATTCTTGGTCGGATTCTTCTGTTACGGTGCGTGAATGAGGACCCAAAAGCGAATTAACTTAAACAGAGCTTCTTTAATTACCAAACATAGGTAGGCTCAGACGGACCGGCAGATTCCGACAGGACAAGACAAGGTTACAGCAAACATGACGACAGTCTGGTTCAGGCATGAAACACAACAAACAAGAATCCGACAAGGACAGGAACAAAAACAGAGAGAGATATAGGGGACTAATCAGAGGGAAAAGGGGAACAGGTGGGAGAAGGGGTGACGAGGTAGTCAAGAGGAGACAAGGAACAGCTGGGGGAAAGCGGGGGAGAAAAGGTAACCTAACAACGACCAGCAGAGGGAGACAGGGTGAAGGGAAAGGACAGAGACAAGACACAACATGACATGTCAGGAGGACTGGGCAAAAATGTACCCAACTTATTGTGGGAAGCTTGTGGAAGTCTACCCAAAACATTTGACCCAAGTTAAACAATTTAAAGGCAATGCTACTAAATACTAATTGAGTGCATGTAAACTTCTGACCCACTGGGAATATGATGAAAGAAATAAAAGCTGAAATAAATAATTCTAACATTTCACGTTCTTAAAATAAAGTGGTGATCCTAATTGACCTAAGACAGGGAATCTTTACTAGGATTAAGTGTCAGGAATTGTGAAAAACTGAGTTTAAATGTATTTGGATAAGGTGTATGTAAACTTCAACTGTATGTACAGAAACTGTAGTAATGAGCAATACATTTTGATTCATTGTGAGGCCACCCACCATATGATCTGTCTATTTAAAGATCAGACATGGGACTGCCCTGACTAATATTGCCCTGGACAGACAGAAAGAGACGAGACATGATTGAAGAGTTGGGGACTGTCTGGTTATCTAACCAGTTATTTCTATCCAATAGGGTTCCATTCTTCCTTCAGGCATTGTATTAGCGCTAACAGAACAAGAAATTCAAAACACTGTCAGAAATCTGACAAAACATTTGAGAGACATTTCCTTGAAATGTAACTCCATGATTCCCAGAGCGATGACAAGCCATAACGAATCAATAACTTTTAAGTGGTAATTGATTCAGTTCCAAAATAGACTCAATCACAGAGTCACCGCGGGTTTATTTGAGCTAATTTTATCCCCACTCTGCTATCTCTAGGCTCTCTATCTGTCTGGTAGTGTTGGCATGTTGTGTCATACTACGCAGACAGGAAATTAACTGGCTCACTACCAAACCTTCAAGTGAAGGTTACACACACACACACACACACACACACACACTTTGGTAATAACACTACTAGATATTGCCATGTTTTTAACTTCCTCATCAACACTGGCTGTTCTGCCTCCTCACTACATCTCACCCCATGATGGTTGGATATGGAGTGGGAAACATCTCCTACGTTAGATACAATACAGGGGGCATCTTTTCCTAAAGCAATCCTTTGACATCACGACTTGGATTTGCATCAACTAACCAGTTAATTAGTAGCAGAACAGGAAGTAAAAGAATTACAGGGAACTGCAACTACTGTATATGTTCCTAACGAGGGTGTGGAATGACCTCCTAACTCAATGTAATTAGTGCTCAAAGTGGCTCTAACCACAGACCCATGTCATTACTGACAATGGGCGCAATTTGCTCACCATTTTCGGTTGGGTTTTTAATTCATCTCTATGAATATAGCAATATGATTAAGGGCCCTCTTTAACAAAAACAACAAGAAGTGTAAGACTCGAGGCTGTGCTGAGGGTCATTGTTCGGGAAAGCTGTAAAAACGGACAGGCTCACGATGACACATTTTTACCTTTGCGTTGGTACCAAAGGAAATCCTGTCCTGAGAGGACAGGAACCCATGCTGGGTGACCCTGTTCCTGTCAACAGCCCCTGAAACTGGTAGAGGATGGACTTCATACTGAATTACTGATGAGGAAACAAAGTGAAACCCTGAACAGTAGTAGGTCACACAATGTAAACAGCAGTATTGACATAAAATATTTATGGTTTTGTTATCATTAGCAATTGTATTCACCCTCTTATTTTATAGCCCACTATTTAATTGTAATAAACCAGTAACTTGCCCATAAATGCAAACTTGTTAGCAGCTCAACTACCACATTTTCTATGTGAAACCACTGGGTTACAGTTGATACAGCTGCTGCATGGCTAGAGTGACACATGTAATGGCTATGGGCATGCTTTGTCACATCTGTCACATCAATGAGGGAACTAAAGATAAAACTGGCTCTATTTCTGTCAGTCCTCAGATGGGTCCCTCTTTCTCCCCTCAGGCCCCTCGCTGTCTGCAAACCCATCCCGCCCTGGCACCTCAACACTGTCATCCAGTGGGACACGCAGCCAGCCCTGGTCCCAATGCTACGAGATGTTGCCAAATAAACCAGAACACGCCGGAAGGGGACGACTGGGGTGGGATCAGCTCTGCGAGCACACATCAGGAAGGATAGGGGTTTCCGTATCCCCCAAAACTCTTGGGAAGCACACAGTCTATTCCCCCAGTGAATCCTCTCTCTGCCCTTAACATGGGATATGTGTCCCTATACCGGGACGGTTGAGCTAACGTGCGCTAATGTGATTAGCATGACGTTGTAAGTAACAGCAAACTTTCCAGGACATGTCTTATTTGGGCAGAAAGTTTAAATTCGTGTTAATCTAACTGCACTGTCCAATTGACAAAAAATAAATAAATAATCTAATCTAATTTGTCACATGCGCCGAATACAACAGGTATTTCACCTTACAGTGAAATTCTTACTTACAAGCCCTTTTATCACAGCAACTGGTTTGATACATTCACCTCAGAAGGTAAATAATGTACTTACATTCAGTAGTCTTGCTCTGATTTGTCATCCAGAGGGTCCCAGAGATAAAAATGTAGCACAGTTTTGTTTGATACAATCAATTTCTATATTCAAAATGTAGGAACTGGGTTCTACAGTTTGTACCCCTGCTGTCTGGCTACACACCCACCCCGTCTGGCCATCTAGATGTGTGACAGTTAGTGTATAAGCTAATGATCCATCATGTATGACATTCCTGGGAGTGTGTAAACTTACAATGTTGTATTACCATATAATTTTTGTATTTTCTCTATAGTTATGTACTTGAAAATGTATTAATTGACCAATTCGGGCAGATTTGGGCAGACTTGATACAATGTTGTCCAGTATTGCAATGCTTCACTGGATCAATCTGAAACATTGGCCAAAATCTAAATTGCGCCTAAACTGCAATATTATATTATGGCCTTTCCCTTGCATTTCACAGATTATTTCAATAAATATATTAAAATAAATGGTATTTTACCAGATTTAATGTGTTATATTCTCCTACATTAATTTCACATTTCCACTATCTTCAAAGTGTTTCCTTTCAAACGGTATGAAGAATATGCATATCCTTGCTTCAGGTCCTGAGCTACAGGCAGTTAGACTTGAAAAAAAAAAAACGGTCCGATCCTGAAGAGGTTTTAATACAGGAGAACATCAGCAGTTCAGCTCCCCATAAGCCAATGCACATGATGCTCTGGAGACAGCGTTCCAGGAATATCAGCACGGTGCACAAATTATCGCTGAAGAACGGAAGGACAGAGCCTCGGTGTGTGGTTGGGAGAGTGTTCTGTAGAACAACGGAAAGCATATTGTCAGAAGAGTCCACGTTCCAAATGTTCCTGTGAGGCCCCGACTAGAGTCAGGGCTACAAAGCTGTGCGACGTTGAGAACAGCTGTCACATGTCTAGGTCTATGCTCCTCTGAAATAGACACTACATGCCCCGTTAAGGCTGCAGTGTGAATCCTGGTTTCAAGTAGATAACATGCATTTTACAAGTGTATTAGAAGCAACTACAAGCAAACAGTCATAATTAAATGACAGGAATTGGAGCACAGTTGTGTGGCAGTGACCGGGAGTAGTCGTGACAGGGACAGGCACCTGGTGGGCTGAACGGAGGTGTGAATGAGATACGTGTCCCCGCAGAGAAGGTACCGTCATCTCTGCCAGCTACGGCTTGCTGAGAAGAAAAGTGCGGCGTGTGAAAGAGTGGAGGGTCAGGTGACTGTCTGAGGACTTGTGTTGTAACATCGTCATCACGTAGGTAGGTGCTTCCTCTGCATGTTCTTATGATCACTGGCTGCAGTACTGAAGATTCCGAAGGCGGAAAATACTAAGCTAACTTACTTGGCTAACAGTTATACATTATTGTGTGAAACTGGAAGCTGGATATCAATGAGATATCGGTTATCCGTACAGTCCACATCAATTATCACAGAGTCCCCATTGTTTCCTTGTTGGCCCACTCCGAACAATAGTGCCAGGGGTTGACAGACTTACTGCTGTTCTTGCTCAGAGCCTGTTCACAGACGGGACAATTGATGACGATAACAATTATCACTGTTGAGCAACAAAAAAAAAACACAGAAAATGTATTCGTTGTATGCTTAACATGGCTTGAAATTTGTTGACCCCTAAAATCAATTGGTTTAGCATAGATTCAAGATTGTGCAAGTAATACAGTATAATCTATAGAGTAGCGCAACATGGCTCTCTCTAGCCAAACAGGTTTATCAGTCTAATCTGTTGGAGGAGACTTCAGCCCTGGTTTAAAGGACATGTTGATGTATTGGCTAGTGGCCAAGCCTACTGCACTCACTGTGTGAGCAGTATGCATTCATGGTATATACTGTACTTAAAAAGTGGAATAACGGCAAATTTCTCAAATGTGTCCATGTGCCTAAACCCCTCTGACTAGTTTTTGAACTGTCTGTCAAAGTGCGCACCTCTCTCACTCAGGGAGAGCGAGGTAGACCTAGAGCAGGAGCTACATCGCAGGGTGATACAGCCCCCGCCGCTCACTGCAGCGCTAGATAGAATTTGGTGGAATAATGCAAATCTACGACATACATAAACGCTCTGTCGCAGCGAAACGACTAAATACGATTGTGATAATATGGCATAAATATTTTATGTGACACATTTGGGTCGCTGGGTTCATCCTTTTTCCTTTTCTGAGACCTCTGCTAAGCAAGGAGGAATGGAGCCGACCTAATCCCGGCCCTCCCCCTTTTACCTTGCAACCCCATTGGAACTAATTTCACCTGCCAATGAACATTGTCCATCTTCTCTCTCTGACTGTAGGCTTCATCCCTCATCACACCAAAATACATCTACTAAAATGAGAGGGAAAGACTAGTGAGAGTGCAACATTAACGTCCACTTCCTTGAATGACACATATGGTCCATAAGGCTAATTTATATAACGCACGTTTCGTTAGATTGTAACTTTCCAACAGTAGCCAGTTGACAGCGAACATATCCTTGGAAATTCATTTCTGTTGCAGATATAATAGATAGATGCCTTCATCAGTACCTCGGCTATCGAAATGCGATGCATGCTCACTGTCCAAGTTTTCATTGGGCTAGATCAAATATGCTATTGCTACATGTATTATTAGCCTACATTTATATATTTTTTAAACTGGCAGAAAATAACGACAAATCATTTACAAAATGATGCAGAGGATTTTGTTTGCAAGCCAGGGCCAAATCGCATTCCTCGAGCGAGCAAGAGAATGTGATAATGTTGGCACATTTGATCAAACGCAAAAGTCTTCTTATAGCCTGTTTGCATGAAATACTCTTGCATCAAATACCCTACTCTTCGTACGTGATGAATGATGACCACTGCAATCATCAGCTGCAGTGTTGCTCATTGGACTACCCCGGATCATGGAATAGGCTATGTGAAAGTTTATAAAGACAAAAGGCAGACAGACACATGGAATTATTTGATTTGGGATGGATGGTTGACATGACAAAGGCAGGCTGATATTCTTATCTAAAATGTGTTGTGAATGTGTGTGTTTCGGGCACGGGACTTGAACCTGGATGGACTCGCGCAATATATTCCAAAATTCTTAACAAAATACACCAACAACATCGTTTAGTAGATAAAGGTTGTGAGGATAGTGTTTCTGATCAGATCGACAATTATCTTCTAATGTATTCGTTTGGCTACGTTGCCATCTTCAGAGCACAGCATTTTCTGCTTGGTTTCAAGAGCATCGGAAGAGAGAAATTAAATAGGCTACTAGCGAGGTCTGATGATGCTTCTGACTATATTGGAAAAGGCGTGTTGTGAAATGCTAAATATGATGCAGGCTATTTTGAAAGCTGCCAGTGTGTCTGTTTTTGCATGAGATGGCTGCTGTTTCCTCCTTGCTTGGCAGAGATCTCAGAAAATGTACAAAATGTGACCCAAATTTATCACATATGCCATCTCTCACAATTGATCGGATTTCCCGAATTTAGTATCTTCGTTGTGACAGAACGTTTATATTTGTCGTAGATTTGCGTTGTTCCACAAAGTTATATCTAGAGCTGCAGTGAGTGGGAGGCTGTATAACCATGTGATGTAGCTCTCGCTCAAGGTCTACCTCGCTCTCCCTGAGTGAGAGAGGTGAGCACTTTGACAGACAGTCCAACAACGAGGGGTTTGGGAACATAGACAAATTGTCAATATTCGCTGCTATTCCCCTTTAAGACAGGTACAGTATTAGTGATGAGAGGTGGTTATTTGAGCATAAAACATCAATCCCCCCCCCCCTTCCCCCCAAGCAACTTTGAAATATTGTGTTGTGAATGCATAATGAAAGGATACTGACGCAGACCCTTTGAAGGAAATGCAACACACACACACACACACACACACACACACCTTGTGACAATGACATGACATGCTCATTAAAACACACACTCCCACAGTGAGGTGTCCTGCAGTTCTCAGGTCAGTATGCTCCAAGAGCCCCCTGCTTACTGCTAAAGGAGCGCCGAGGCACTGGAACAGCAGATGCATCCCTTCCTCCCCCCCCATCCCTTTCACCTCTCACCCACCTCCAGTCATCCGCAGATGCCTGAGGATTTGAGCTGCGGATTAATACTGTGAAAGGGATTGTAAACAACAACAGGACTCCTATACAGTTACTGTAGTGTTACTTCAGCACTAGAACATAAAACTCATCTTTGGCCAGTAATCCCTGTGATCACCAACTCTGGCCCATCCAATTTGAAAATCCTGCGTAATAGCATACAGTAGGATATATTTTTAGGAAAGAACACTTATGTTGCTAATGTATTGTCACAGAGGCCCATTCAGGTAAAAAAAAAAAAATATATACCAAATATAAAAACAAGACACTAAGTACATTTCCAGTCCATCCTTTATTTTTAATGCTGGTTTAGGTTTTAAAGCTCGGGCCATTTATAGGCTATTTTTAACCCTCTTACCTATTACGCAACACAACACATATCCCTTATCTTGAAGATTTACAACAGGACAGGCAGGCAAACAGGGGCGAGACAATACAAAGATGGACCATGCCCGCTTTACGAGACAGGAAACATCTTTCTGAATGACATTGTTACTAGCTCTTTTAGCTTACATTTCAAAAGCAGAAGGTAGGTCTTTTCAAAATAGATTTCTTTTTCCATTTCAGTTTCCACAACTGATGACACTGAGTTGAAAATATAGATTCTTTCAAATGTTATTCAGATAACAGAAGCATAATACAATTGTCTCCTTTCAGAGCCTGGAATAGATTTAGAAACTAATACTAGACCATTATCAAAATATGAAATATTTAACATGTGTTCCCTAAATATAAGTTATGACACTATTTTTACATTGATAAGAAGCTCAACGAGAACAAACACAAGTTCAGAATTTGACCCACAGTAAAAATAAAATACTTATTTAGTATTGCTTAACAGCACTATCTTTTTATTTTACGATTACTGAACAACCTCTATAAACCTGACACAGATACTTTGTATCCAGTCTTTCTGTGTCTCACCTCGCCATTGTGCCAACCAAGGTGCTGATGCACCCTGTATGTGCTGGCTTTACGCTGACACTACCAGGATTGGACCTGATCCAGGGGGAATGGAGGTGTCATCATCAATGTGTTAGATGGAGAGGAAGGAGGGTTTCTAGCATTAATATCCTGTGAATCCCTGGGAGAAGTCACCTTAGAGTGCAGCCAGATAGATTGGGCCCCTGGGCTGGGCGGGAGGGAGGGAGGATTGGTGTGAATGGCTGTACCCTGGGCTGTTTTTAGCAGAACAGATGGCCTTGAGGTTTCACTGAGAGGGCACAAATAATTAGGACAGAAATTAAATGAGGCCAAGGTTGTTTCTGGTAGCCTGGTTAAACCCGACTGAACACTACTCTCACCATTGTACATGGTTGAGGCCAGCATTCAGTCTGGTTTTAGCCAGCCTAGGAATCTGTTTGCATCTAAATTAGTGTACCAGGAATGGATACTAGCTATCTTACTGTACACCAATCTGAATCTGAGCTCTCCAGTAATGTCAAGGCTACGAACGAATAGCAGATGAGTCAAGGCCAGCACTAAGTGACAACTTAAATGACATCCACTGCAGACTGTGTCAAGCTAATGCTCTGGTCGTCACTGTTGTGGAGACTGTTAAAATGACAGCCTATCAGTCACTGGGCATATTTCTGACTTCCTTTGAATTGAAGAAAAAAAAGAAAAGAAAAATGTTGCAAGTGTAAACATTCTCACTATATATCATAACTGTATTTCCTGGCTTGTAGAAGGTGCCGAAATGGTCGATCCCTAAAAACGTGTTCATCAGATTTAACCCTCAAGTCGTTGTCTTAAGTGTCACCACAGGAATTGTTTTAAACCCCAATGTATTTCTCAGGGACGTACAAGTGAAAGACAGGCAGAGTTAACAGCAAAATGAGATGCCCGCAGGTGTAGAGTCCCATGACCTACATAAATCCCTCACAAATCCCTCAAGGAAGGCTATTCCTTCCCGGTTTATTTTTCCCTGATAGGTTGACCTTAAACAAAATGTCAGAACAGTTTAGTTCAGGTTGAATGAGGTCAAATCAATTGGTGAAGGAGTTCTTGAAAACCATGTACAATGTTCTACTCCTTATATCAGCCTCTGACTCATCACTATATTGTGTCCAGGCCGTTACATTGCAGAACCAAGGAAACACAGCACTGAGAGCTCATCCAGTAACATAGGACCTCTCCGGTTAGTGAAACATCAAGCCAGCATCAAGCTACTCTTACACAAAACTAAGACTGATTTACACATGGCTGGAATGCTGTTTCAGCCAATCAGCATACAGGATCCAAACTACCTGTTTTGTGAAAAAATGTAAGACCCACAGAATGTAGAGATAATGTATCTCATATAAATATATATATTTTTTAAAGGGTAAGAGTGTCTGCTAAATGACTAAAATGTAAAAAGTACAGTACCGTACTGTGATTACTTTCAATTAAAATTGTCAAAAAGAAACAAAAATATTGTCTCAGCAAAGAGCCATTTCTCAAGCAAGAATTTTGCGAGGAGTGTCTGAGAGTGGTCTGGGTGGGGAGGCCAAAACAAAAAAACGAGCTGTTATTGGCAGACGTCTTTTTTTTTAAAGTTCCAAAGCTATTTGAATTATTTAGCAGACGCCCCTGCCCAGAGAGACAGGAGCAATTAGGGTTAAGCGCCTTGCTCAAGGGCACATGGACACTTTTTTCACTTAGTCGGTTCTGGGATTCAAACCAGTGACTTTTCAGTTACTGGCCCAACGCTCTTAACTGCTACACTACCTGCCGTGGTCTTTTAACAAAGGTATCGTCTGGTGCTGTGACGAGGCAGGCCAAAACTCAATTAAACCAAAGCAGGCTGAAATTTAAGGCGGCCTTTTCAAACAGCTCGTACACTAAAAGGCATTATCTTAATTTTCACAATTTCACAGTATTATTTGTGGAAATGTATATAAAACACAGAAAAATATAGTTTTGACTGCACTGGGCCTTTAAAAGCTCAGCAGAACCTCACAAATGCTGTCCATCAGGCCTGAATCCAGTCAGATGAATGATTGACCGGGGTAAGGCAGTTCAAAGGTCTTTGTGTCAAGGCGTGGTGCCAGTTGTAGTACTCTTATGAGGTAGCTGAGGACTTTCCAATCCCAATATAAGACTGTGGTTAAATGTTAGTGGTGGGTGGTCACAATACACTATGCATTGGTTTAATTGAAAACAAATACATTCCCAGAAGAGGTCTCTTGGCTAAGCACAGGCCATATGTGTGAGTGTTTATGGTGTTTCAGTTCCAGTATCTGTGTTTGTCTGTCGGCTACGGTTTGATGGCTTATGATGTACCTCAACCGTATGAGAGTGCCTCTCTAGTTTCCATTTAGCCTACTTTATCCCTAATGTACAACCCGGGAACACAGTCAATACAGCAGTTTTGCAGGCATTAACTGTCATACACTAGCACTATAGAAGTTGCTAGCGGAGATTTGAAAAGACTTCCTGGAGTCAATAATAATCGCCAAGAAGGCTTTATAAATCGGTCAAAGAATTGAAATATGAAGCTAGTGCTGAACTTAAGATACTGGTTATTTGGGGTCTTCCCAAAGTCGTAAAACGAATCACTATACTGGTTTCTAAACAGGGTCCTTTGTTTTGAAACGTACGGAAAGAAGGCAGATGGAGACTCGGCTTGGCTACGGTAACACGAGCTTGAGTAGAGAGAGGAAATAAGGAGGAGGGCCACCGTCACGGAGAGAGATGTCTGCGCCCCCGTCCCTCAGAGAGAGCAGATGCAAGTCTGGCAGATGGGCTGAGACCCTTCGCATATGTTAGGAGGACACCGCTCCTAGCGTTCCCGGTCTCATCTTTGGCTGCTAAAAATCAGCTTCTGCTCCTCTTTCCCTTTCTATTTGTATCTCGGGACACGTCACCACCCTCTGTCAGGCAGGGCGAATGTGACCTCATTTTCTTGTATAGAGTTACTACTAGTTGCTGGTGGTGGTTGTTGTGCAGAATTTTACTAGGCCCAAATGCACAATGAGGATTGGTACGGAGAGTATTTTGGTTCAAGACAGTCAAGTGTTTTACAAGTACAGCACAAGTGTTTTGGGGCCTTTGGCCAATAAAGAGACACTCAGATCATCCTGATCTTGCTTTTAAAAATGCTGAGACTCCTCGTTGACCTCAACGCCCTCAAACTCTCTGGAGTCTTGTGGACGGTTGGCCTCCTGATTGGGATCACAGATCACTCCATTTAAATCAGTAGCTAATTAAAACAAGAGCTCACACTGTATATAGGCCACCATATGTTGTACTGTTGGGCACAATCAAGGGCCATGGGTCTGGAACAATCCCAGAAACAAACTTCACGGTTGTTTCAAATGCATTTGTATGGGGCTGTAAATGCGTCACAGTGTGATATTTGAAGGTAAAAAACTTTATCGCAAAAAATTAAAAATAGCAGTAGGCACCAGCCTGACAGCCTTGTGCCAATCTCAACAGGGCAAAGGGAGCACTAAGTGACTGACTCCGTGAACTGATCTCTGGGTCGACCGCAGGCAGATCACGTTCCCTGCGGCCACTGAAAACCATCAAAACAAAAAGGCTCTACAATGCCTCTTTCGGGGAGAGTGATGAATGCACTATTTTGACCATACAGACATATTAAAACACAATGATTATTGATTCAATAATACAGGGCATTCCTGAAAGTATTCAGATCCCTTCCATTTTTCCACATTTTGTTACATTACAGCCTTTAATTATTATTGTTATTTTTTAATTCCTCATCAATCGACACACAATAAATACCCCATAATGACAAAGCGAAAACTGATTTTTATATATTTTTTGCTTACAAATAAAAAAACGAAATATCTTATTTACATAAGTATTCAGACCCTTTGCTACGAGACTCGAAATTGAGCTCAGGTGCAGCCTGTTTCCATTGATCATCCTTGAGATGTTTCTTGATTGGAGTCCAACTGTGTTAAATTCAATTGGTTGCACATGATTTGGAGAGGCACACACCTGTCTATGTAAAGGTCCCACAGTAGACCGCGCATGTCAGAGCAAAAACCAAGCAATGAGGTCGAAGGAACTGTCCGTAGAGCTCCGAGACAGGATTGTATCAAGGCACAGATCTGGGGAAGGGTACCGACACATTTCTGCAGCATTGAAGGTCCCCAAGAACACAGTGGACTCCATCATTCTTAAATGGAAGAAGTTTGGAACCACAAGACTCTTCCTAGAGCTGGCCGCCCAGCCAAACTGAGCAATCTGGGGAGAGGGGCCTTGGTCAGGGAGGTGACCAAGAACCCGATGGTCACTCTGACAGAGCTCCAGAATGCCTCTGTGGAGATGGAAGAACCTTGCAAAAGGACAACCATATCTGCAGCACTCCACCAATCAGACAATACGGGGTATGAATACTTTGAGAATGCACTGTCCATATATGGGTATCCCTGGTGTTCCAATTGACAAGAAAAAAAAACCCTGAAACAGGCAGAGTAACATATAGACTCTCCTTGTGTTGTGGTGTTGCTCCCCTGTGAGCAAACTCTGGCTCTGGTCCAGTGTCTCTTCGGTTACCAGGGAAATGGGTGTTGAGGTACTCATGGATCCTTAAAGCCTGTTTACCTATAGATTCTGGGTCAACACACCTTGCGATTGATTTTCTCTGCTAGAGGTGTCAGGTAATCAGTGGCATTCTCGGTTAATTTATTATAGCCAAAGGCTAAGGGAAAGTATTAGACAGATCTTTGCTTAGCCAATGTGGATGGTGGATGAATTAAAATTAGGTAGCAATTTCTACATATTCCACAAGGCAAGTGTTTTATAATAAAAAACATCCCATCATCAGGCCATGAAAGCTAACCATTCTCATAGCTAATAGTGACGGGGGAGGGAGAATCGATAGTTACATATGTCCTCATTATTTTTGGACGATATTACACTGAACAAAATATAAACGGCAATATGCAATAATTTCAAAGATTTTACTGAGTTACAGTTCATATAAGGAAATCAGTCATTTGAAATGAATTCATTAGGATCTAATCTTTGGATTTCACATGACTGGGGATACAGATGTGCATCTGTTGGTCACGGATACCTTAAAAAAGGAAGGGGCGTGGATCAGAAACCAGTCAGTATCTGGTGTGACCCCATTTGCCTCATGCAGTGCGACATCTCCTTCGCATAGAGTTGATCCGGCTGTTGATTGTGGCCTGTGGAATATTGTCCCACTTCTCTTCAATGGCTGTGCGAAGTTGCTGGATATCAGCGGGAACTGGAACACGCTGTTGTACACATCGATCCAGATCATCCCAATATGCTCAAAGGGTGACACGTCTGGTGAGTATTCAGGCCATGGAATAACGGACATTTTCAGCTTCTAGGAATTGTGTAGAGATCCTTGCGACATGGGGCCATATCTTATCATGCTGAAACATGAGGTGATGGCGGCGGATGAATGGCACAACCATGGGCCTCAGGATCTCATGTTGTCTTTGTGCATTCAAATTGCAATCGATAAAATGTAATTGTGTTTGTTGTTTGTAGCTAATGCCTGCCTCCATGTGCTCCCGAGTGGCGCAGCGGTCTAAGGCACTGCATCTCACTGCATGAGGCGTCACTACAGACACCCTGGTTCGAATCCAGGCTGTGTCACATCCGGCCGTGATTGGGAGTCCCATAGGGCGGTGCACAATTGGCCCAGTGTCGTCCGGGTTAGGCCGGTGTAGGCCGCCATTGTAAATAAGCATTTGTTCTTAACTGACTTGCCTAGTTAAATAAAAGGTGAAATAAAAAATACCATCACTCCACCACCAAAATGGGGCATTCTGGCATCAGCAAATTCCTCGCCCACATGACACCATACATGTTGTCTGTCAGACACCTGGTACAAACCGGGATTCATCCATGAAGAGCACACTTCACCAGCGTGCCAGTGGCCATCGAAGGTGTGCCTTTGCCCACTGAAGTCGGTTACGACGCCAAATTGCAGTCAGGTCAAGACCCTGGTGAGGACGATGAGCTTCCCTGAGACATTCTTCAATTGTGGAAACCCACAGTTTCATCAGCTGTCCGGGTGGCTGTTCTCATACAATACCGCAGGCGGAGAAGCCGGATGGGGATGCCCTGGGCTGGCGTGGTTACACTTGGTCTTCGGTTGTGAGGCCGGTTGGATGTGCTGCCAAATTCTCTAAAATTACGAAGAGAAATTTACATTTAATTCTCTGCCAACACCTCTCGTGGACATCCCTTCAGTCAGCATGCCAATTGCACGCTCCCTCAAAACTTGAGACATCTGTGGCATTGTGTTGTGTGACAAAACTACACATTTTAGACTAGCCTTTTATTGTCCACAAGATGCGCCTGTGTAATGATCACGCTGTTTAATCAGCTTCTTGATATGCCACACTTGTCAAGTGGATGGATTATCTTGGCAAAGGAGAAATCCTCAATAACAGGGATGTAACCAAATTTGTGAACAAAATTAGAGAGAAATAAGCCTTTTATGCAGATGGAACATTTCTGGGATCCTTCAGCTCATGAACACTTTACGTATTGCGTTTATATTTTTTGTTCAATGCATATAGATATCGGTCTCCAAATGCTTTTACTTTCATTTCCATGACCCATCAAAACGTACCATGCTCTCTCTCGTCTCTCTGCAGCAGACATACGGCGATCAGTCACGTTTGTAACATTAAAATCGCAATAGAATTGCAGTATCCAATCGCAACACATATAGAATCGTGAGAATCACAATACATATCGGCACCGAAGTATCGTGAGAATACCATACCGTGAGGTCCCTGGCAATTCCCAGCCCTAATAGCTAATCCTTATTAACCCAACGCATCACTAGAAAGACCCTCGAAGACCCTGCTTAAGGACTCCTTCAGTGTAATTGGATGAAGTCAATCTCTTTATTGCGTAACCCACTGACACACAAATTCACTATGAGCATTGTCCTCACGGCACGTGTCTCGATACGACAGCTGACAACAGGGTCAGAACTACATCCCGTCGGCAGGAAGACGGGTTAAAACCCGATAAGCCCTTTACGACCTGACGGCAAATCAATTACGCCGATTTCAAAAAACGGCCTGCTTAACACATTCCTGGTGCTTGACACATTCAAACGGCTGCTAAGCTCTCCAGAGACCGTTCCCGCGAAAACACACGGGGCCACCCCTGAAGTCCATCGAAGCCCGTCTCCACACTACGCGGTGACATCAGCGGTGTCAATGAGCTACTTGAAGTGTGTTCCTTGTCAGAGGATGTTCATTTTTAAAAGATACATGGATGCGTGTTTAGAATGTCCAGACAACATGCAACTCAAATAGCGAGCAAGAGGAAGTAAGACACGTGACTACCCTCCCCCCCACTCCCCCCTCCCCAATAGAGTCAACGCGTCTCTATTCGTGGATCGGATTAGATCATTATTTGATCTATTGTGAATCCCATGAAAGCATACCACAGGACCATTTGCCACAATGATTGCTCGACTTTTCTGGCTATTTCCCACCAGGCTAAGACTTCAGTATGTCAGCTTTTGTAAGAAGACTGAACTGGAGATCATGTGGGCTATAGTTATAGTCTTTAAAAAAAAAAATCCTTCTCAACTCCTCCTTTCCTTCATTCCCTATTTCTACATCCTTGTGACCTGGAAACCCATATCAACAAATGTCAGTACGGTTTAAACAAAGGGAAGAAGTGTGTTCCCACTCTGTTCTCACTCGCCTGCTTCCACAAACCATATGGACACAGTCCTGTAACACATCATCAGTGACTCCTTATCAGAGGCCCGAAGCGGAACTAAAATAGCCTCATAACATTTTCTTCTATTCCTAATGTCTTTTTGTCTCTTCCCCTCCTCTCTCTCCTTTCCACGATCCTTCCTTCTGAGGGTCGGGGCCTCTCTCTATAGCAAAGCGGCAAACCATGGGTTGGGAATTGTAAAGGGTGAAAGGTTGTTAAAAAGGTCCTGGACTTGTGACCCTAACCCAGGCAGCCAGGTTCTGATGGTCCCCAAATGAATGAATGACCTCGGTTCAGTTCGATTACAGTAGACACATGAGCTACTGATGTTGCACTTCCTGTTTCTTCAGAAAGGACAAATAAATAATTGTAATAATGAGAGGAGAGGGAGAATTGGGGGGGGGCATGAATGGCTAAGAGGTCTGATCCAGGTAGCCCCCACCAGATCTAGCTCATTAAAATTCCACTGAGTTAAAAAGGCGGGAGACCCCCGACAAAATGCCCTCCGTTTTGCGCTATCACAGCCAACCGGGAGCATGTGTTTTACTCAGGGCCACAGAGATAAACACACTTAAACAACAGGAAAGCAAACAAACACAGCCAGAGAGAGAGAGAGAGAGAAGGATAAACACAGAAAGAGAAAGACTAAAATGGAATTCCTACTCATTGTTGCGCTCAGCAATGGTATCTCGCAAAGGTAGAGCACAAGAAAATGTTTTACAGCACTCTGATCAGGACGAAGGTCATTAGTGGTCAGAACATTGCTTTGCACGCTGCATGCAAGCAAAGACGTACTCCGAAACGACTGAATATGTCCATATTTGGTTATATCAAAGCACTAAACTGGACTCTTAAATAGAGTCTTGCATTTGATTACCTAAATTAACTAGGATAGTATGTAATTAGCTCATTAGCTAATGTGCCATGACGCCGGGAGTACCGCAGGTGCTCTCAGCAGCGGGGAGGCATGTCACGTGTCTCGTTTGAATGACATCACTGCCGGGCACATCTTGTGTCAGTGCTGACTTCACTTCCGACACGGACCTTAAATCCGTCAGGACAGCGTGGCTGACATGACCGTTATCTCAGCCCTCAAACCCTATCTCTACACAAAGGCTCTTCTTGGATTAGCATCCACCAGCAACACATCATCAAGGACTCCTCTGTTCATTCGCAAACAAACAGTGATACAGTGTCACGCTGTTCCTTCTTGTCGTTTCTCATTATTTCATTTGCATCAAAGAAAATATTGTGTGAACTAACTATGAGCGCTAAGATGAACTCAGCGGTGACTCGGTTGGCGAGGACGTTGCTGTGGTAAGTGCCATTGTGACTGATTGATCTGAGTCACATCTCCCTGTGTAATCACCAGCCAACAGTCTGTGGACCCCAGGTCTCAGCGGAACAACACACACACACACACACACACACACACACACATCTAAACTCCATCACACGGGTCTCAGCGCCCTGGCTCAGATTAGCCCAAACTTCATCTCTGGAAAGCCTTCATCTTTTCATCTTGTGTTTTGTGCTTTGAAGGGTTTCAGGGAAGGCAGGAGGGAAACAGAGCAGCTAATTAGGTTTAAAAATAACCTCTCGGGGAGAGAGACATGTAACATTCTCGTCCTGTTCTGCTCGGAGGGTGCAAGGCTTCGAAGTCTCACTGGCCGTAGCCACCTGTGGGTTACAAGCCGAAAAGATAATTGCCAGGTTTGCTCTATCTCCGCGCTATTAGGGGAACTAATTCGGAAGGACAGCGGACAGCATACCTGAGCTAGATGTGCATGACTGTAGGGGGAATTCTGGGATTTGACGTTGGCGTGGTCTCTCGGTGTGTCATGACCATGGGGACACACTGTGACACCACTGTGTGACCGTTATGTTGCTATGATGAGAATGAGTCTTACGCCCTCTCAGAGAGCAGAGGAGCTGATCAGAGTTTCCTAATCAAGCCTCGACTCTTCCACTGGCCATGGAAACACTCACTCACTCTAACTAAATCAATCCTTGACTGTTAATCTCAGCAGTCTTTACCTCCTACATGTCCTCACTCCTTCGAAGCTAGTTCGGGCAAAGTGCATCCCATGCTGTAGCCTACCCAGGCAGTGTTTCGCCGACTAGCCATACTGCATAATGAAACACGAGTGCTTCATTTATTCCATGGTGTTACGTTGCAACACTCAGCGACAGGTTATGCAAGGGTTGGAAACAACAAACTAGTCTTTGATTCGTGTGTGGACCGTACATCAAGGTCAGACCAAAAGCAGACCAGGCTGTACTGTATAGAGAGAGGCTCTGTTCTAAAGACATAGATCATACAGTAACCACTACATACATACATACATACATGCATAACATACACACATACAATACACACCATACATACCATACATACCTAACGCAGACACCTGTACTACAGCTGCCTGAGAGGGACAACTGCATGGAAACTAACCCGCTCACACACAGCCCAGTCATTATTGGCATGTGCTGGAAACTCACACCTGTCGGTGCTGCTACTAAGTAAGCATCCAGGAATCAAAAAATCGGCCACTGAACATTTACAGGCTCCACAGCATTGTGATCAACGCACTTCAGTGGCTTAGTGAGACGTTGGTCTGTGTCTTACCTCCTGCCGAACAGTTTGAGGCCAGTGAAGGGTTTGCTTGGCCTTCGGTCCGCGTCCGGGTGCTCCTCGTCAGGTAAGAGGGCGGAGGGCAGGTCTGAGTTGGAAGAGGAGGCGGAGGTGGCCGTGACGGCATTCTGTCCGTCCCACAGGGAGCCCGGGTTTGAGTCGGACCCAGTCAGGCCAGGCCCTGCCCCCTGGTCACACGGTGGCTCCATGGCAGTCTCTCCGTCAGCCACTAACGCAGGTCCACTCCAGAGTAGGGGCTCAAAGTGCTCCAGGAGTCACAACGTCCTCATGGCTGTAGCCGCAGCAAAAATGGCAACAACAGTAATTCTCTACCGGGCTTACCTCAGTCACTCCCACCTTCCTAAGACCAAACAAGATAACAGAGAAGAGAAAAGTCAGAGAGAGATGCTCAGGCTCCCAGGTCCTGATTAGCCTCCATGTGGAGTAAGCGTCCCATTCTGCCGGAGAGAGAGGTAATCCTTTGAGCCATGTCCTGTATTATTCTTTGTCTCTCCCCTCTGTTGCTCCCCTTCTCTTTCCCTCAAGTTCCAACAGCACACTTCCACCAGCACACGTCCTGCTGCAGATTTCAATCCCGGAGTCCTTGATCCATTGGCTTCAAGCAGAGGTTGCTTCTTAGGATTTGTTGTTTCCTTCATTCCTTTTTTCTCCCCTCTCCTCTGCTCCTTCTCTCACTTCACACCCCCCCCTCCTTTGAGAACCTCTGTCTTCCGTTTCCCTGATCCTCTGCTGTCCGTACTGCTCTCCCTGCTGCTCACGCTCAATTATGCACTCACACAGCTCCCTCTCTCAGGACTGCAACAGTCCAGGAAGTGTCAAATCCAGAAGAGGCACTCATAGGACCCCAAGATTAGGTGCCTATTCAGCTGCCTGCTTGTTTTTCCTGTCTTTCAGTGTGTAGCTTGTACTCTCCACTCGCTGCTCTCTCTCTTTCTCCCCCTCTCCCCTCCGCTGGTGGTTCATTAGAAATACATGAGAGACAGGGAGAAGGAGGGGGAGAAGAAGGAAAGCCCAGAACACTCCACCATAAGCCCTGTGTGGTGTGGGAGTACGACAAACTCCCTGTGACTGCTTGCCTGTCAGTGTGGAAGTGTGAGTATTGTGCTAGACACTTCCCACTGACACAGCCAGCCTGCTTGTTCTCGCTCAGTCGCCAAGTTGCTCCGCCTCACTCACAAAAACATCAGAGACAGACAGATGTGGAGAGATGCTAGATGGACGGGGAGCGTGTGTGTGTGTGTGTGTGTGTATGATGTCTATGTTCCATTTGTTGATCCAGTCGATTGCTCACTTTTTCTCTGTGTGGATAAGAGTTTCCAGCTTTGGCACCAAGAACTGCAGCATGTTCAGTTGCCAGCCTACTCAAACATTACATAAAGACGGATAGAAAGCCCACGCCATCCACTTGGTATGGCTTAAAACGCACACTATAGAGTGCAATGCGTCAACACTGCTGGGTTCAGCTGTTCCTTCATCCAGGCCCCCGAGTCAGTGGATAACGGTTATAGCACAAACTTTACTCTGTCTAATTAGAAAATGTCCACCGTGGCGTCTGTGAAGTAGCCTCAGCTGGGGAGTCCTCTCTACCCCCCCCCCCCCCCTCCCGACACATTTATTGTCTTATCTTTATCTCATCTATGGTCAAAAAGTAATACAGACTCTCTCTCTCTCTCGCTCTTTGTCTTACACACAAATAGTGATTTTCCGCCTCTATTACATTAGCATCAGATTGAGATAACCGGAGGAAAGTGTCCACCCACCATCATGTATGGATATGAGTCACCTAAATGATCAGGCGAAGGAGACCCTGGACTGACGCCATCAGAGGATCCCTAAAACAGGCTCCTCGGTGTCTGCTGGGCAGAAAATAGGACGGCCCCAGCCCTGTTCATTCGTTTAGTTGTCCTCAAAATGGGAATATCTTTCAAATAAACCATGTTAGAAATAAGGTTTTCAGCAGACTCGCCATCGCTAGAAGGTGTACGTGCGGCTTCATACTTGGGGATCAAATCCACACCAAATGCCACGTCACAAACCAGTTAGCTCCTCGCACTGCTCCCCTTTCTAATCAAGCGAATCAATCACCAGGTTTTTAGAGCGCCCTCTGCATCAATAATGCATCAGGCCACGAGGAGGAAGAGAGATGGGAGCGTCACACAGACAGGGCTGGATACAGGACTCCAGTTATTCCACCAGACGACCTATTAGTCACAAAACAACAGTGAGGAAAGATACACGACTCCTACAAGAGCCTCAAGCAACTACCACGTCACTAAGCCAGACATAGGCTACCAAGCAAGACCACGGTTGATGTTACCACTGCACATATGTTACTACATGTGCAATTGAGAGTTTTTGTGTCAATGTGAGTCACGCCATCGAGAGCTGGAGAAGAGGAACCTCACTGATAAGCAGCAGGTTCAGGCTTTGGAGGCTCTGACCGTCCCGTCCCGTCCCAGCACTGGTCACACCAGGCACAGTCTCAGCCTAATGGACCACACTGTAGTTAACAGGATCAATTAGGAAGTGTTAGGTCCAGGATATGGGGTTCTGGAGTGCCTTCCCATCTGGGATCACGTCACGACCCAATTACATTATGGGGGTGGGCTGTTTCTGTGGAGAGACCTTTCATCCCCTGTGATTCAAAAAGCAAGTGTCTTCTGTCCGCGTTGCAATCTCTTTATAACAAACATCACCGTAGGTCAATATCACTGCAATATTTTATAGTCGGTCGATATTTTATGACAGTGCATTCGGAAAGGATTCAGACCCTGTCACTTTTCCCACGTTGTTACATTACAGCCTTATTCTAAAATTCTAAAATAAATGACAAAGGTGAAAAAAGGTTTTGACATTTTTGCCAATTTATTAAAAATAAACAGAAATATATTATTTACATAAGTATTCAGACCCTTTGCTGTGAGACTCGAAATTGAGCTCAGGCGCATCCTGTTTCCACTGATCATCCTTGAGATGTTTCTATAACTTGAAAACCTGCTCCAGAGCATCACTGGTAAAATCTTATCGAACTACGAGACAGCAGTCCCTCAGATTATAGAAGGATCTGTGATTGAGATCTCAGTAGATGTGGTTGGTTGGTCATTAGATTAGCTGACCAATGAGAGCATTAGTTTTTTTGTAGGCACTAATGGAGGCTTTCTCCGTTATGGCCTGTTGGCCAAAGACTAGGGGGAAATTAATAAGATTTTTGTAGGGTTTTTGGATAGAACGCAGAAAATAAGGTCTGGCTTAAAACAGGCTTAAAACATATTATACATTCTGTTCTGGGAGATAATCTTCATCAGCTAACGTCACTTTTTTGTGCATTTTTAAGCATTTAAGTAATCAAAACAAGCACATAAAGGCTTCATAATTCATAAAAAGGTCCTGTTAACTGACGTCTCATAACCTCAGACCTTATTTTCGGTGTTCATCCCAAAAACCCATTCTTTCCCCAATTAATTTCCCCCATAGGAATGGGCAACGAACCAGAGGTAGAAAATGCTAACTCATTTCCGTTTTTTTAGGACTACAAGCTGGAGAGATCTATTAGCGGTTGGGACTGGGAGAAGAGGCCAAACAGAGCTGCAATTCATGCAGAGGCTAGTATATCCCAGGGGGAGAGGGGGAGCATTGGAGGGGTAGTAGAGAAGTAGAGGTAGACTGGGACAGGACTCTACAGGTGAGGAGGAACAGCGGAATGTAGAGAAACAGACAGATTATTGGGGAGCACCAGAACCTGTGGGGTTGAGGGAGAAGGCCTCATACTGAACACTGAGCAGACAATCTTTACTGTGCAGATTGAATAAAATCAGTATTTCCCACTTGAAACAGTCATCAGGCCACCGCATGGCTACAACATTGTGGCCATACAGTAAATACAAGGGGTGCAGAGTCCACAGACAGCAAAGTGGCTGATCTGTCAACAAGTAAATAGATAAGCATGACCCGGATTGGCAGGCCTCTATTTTTAGGTCTACCTGAAAATTCCACATTCCTGGGCAGCTTAGGGCACTAGCAGCAGCATGGCCCCTCTAGCTGTCCTGTTGTCACTTTCTACTACCTTGACAGGAAGGAAGTGATGTCACCAGCGGGGGAGTTGTACTCACTTCACGACTGAACCGCGAACGGCAAGGTGCTTCCTGCTATTCTTCCATTCGCTTCTGTTTTGGTCCTATTTCTTTCCCTCAGAGGGGTATACTACAAAACAGGATCAACTAGCTAACTTGCCTAAAT
Source organism: Oncorhynchus mykiss (assembly GCF_013265735.2). Taxonomy (NCBI): domain Eukaryota; kingdom Metazoa; phylum Chordata; class Actinopteri; order Salmoniformes; family Salmonidae; genus Oncorhynchus; species Oncorhynchus mykiss. The sequence goes on from NC_048570.1 coordinate 57,407,131, forward strand.
ATTTGGATTATTTTTATTTTTTTTCAGAGAGACAAGCTTGAAATGGACATGGTCTGATTGACTTAACAACCAAAAATGCATATCTATGTTTAGCTTATTTTTTGTAGTAGTAGTAGTTATTTCTGTCTGTTTATCGAAGTTAGTTGGCTAACTCATTGATCGTCCTTCTTAGTATACCCCTCAGCTGTGTTACATGTGGGAGAAGCATCCAAACCGCAACACACAGCATGGTTTCAACTGTCAAAAGTAGAGGACCCACAACAGCTCAAAGAGAATAGGAACTTCTATTCCAAGAAAGGAATAGGCTCAGACAGAGAAAGCTTCACACTATAGGCCCACTGTATAAAATAGTGAATTTCCTCTATATTGCCTCTAGTTACGGAACACAAGAGGCAGAAGGACATACAGTGAAGAGAACAGCAGTCATAGCACGGATGATGGATGACTATGTGACTAAACAGAAACCCAGACAGTGAGACAGACGGATAAGCAGATGGAGATACGGTACAAAACAAGTAGAGGTTTAGGGCGCCACCCCGTGGGTATGTGGTGCAACTGAGTTATTCCTCCCCCCCAGGGGTGAATTAATGACCCACACTCCTGTACTAAGTAAATAACATGTGGATACATTGTTTGATGAGTGAAAAGCCTTCAGACAAAATGGGGATAATATAACCAAAAAATAAGTGTGAATGTTACGATATACGTATTTTCTTTTTATAGAGAATTGTGCATCCAATTCAAATGAGCAGAAGTCAGATGTTGCAATTATCAGATGTGGCAGAAATGAGAACTAAAAAATGCTAATTCTTCCAGAACAAGACAAATATCCAGACCTTGACTATTGCCCACTGTCATAGAAGCAGCGTCATCCTGAAACAGCACAACTTCAGCATCTCACGACATTTAGTCTTCACCCGGGTTCATCCCAGTCAAATTTGCTGGCTAATGGACAACTTTCTAGAACGTTATACAGCTCTGTTTTATTTCATAAATGAATCCCATACTGGTCGATGGCCAAGATCTTTATAAGTGGACACGCCAAAACTACATTTCTAAGTTCGACACAACACAGCAAATAAACACCCGTTCACAAGCCATCTTAGTGTTCAGCATCTATAACCCAAGTAAAACTTTAAGTAGTATACTCGTAGACATACTAAACTGAAAGTCCCATGGAACAAATCAAAACAAGAATATAGAGAAATGTTTCCATAGTCTAGGTTTCACACCACGTTCTAGCCATTAGTGGTTTGTGACCAAAATACCAAGAGAAGTAAAGAGCACACACCACTACCTGTGAGTGGGGGCAAGCGGAGGGGTTGGAGGGACGTCCCACTTCCCCCGGTGACCCCACATATCCAGTCCTTTGTCCCCTCTCTGGCTTCCTTTGTGGTGGCTCACCAAAGAGCAGTCTTCCTTGTCCTGTCTAGCATTCCTGTGTCAGCCTGTCAGTCCCACAACACAAACCTGGCAACGAGTTACAGAGCTCCAGTCCAACTGACAACTGTGCTGACAACTGTGCGGTCTGTCTGTCGGTCTCTCAGGACTATCTTATTTCTCTCTTCCCCCCCGTCCACTTCTGCTCACTTCCTGTTTCATGACTTCCTCATGGCTTGTGACATAAGCCAGTGAGTGTAAGAGATTGAGAGGGGGGAAGAAAGAACGAGAGAGAGAGAGGGGGAGGGGGGAGAGAAAGTGAGCGAGAGGGGAAGAAAAAAAGAAAGAGAAAAATCTAAAAACTGGCTAAAAATAAAACTGGCTATTTTTAGACAGCTGGAGGAGATTCCCCCTACCCCCAATGTTTATCTTTGATAGTTGATGGGGAGGGCATGTAGCAATAAAAAGTAAGGCCTTGAATCCTACACTACCTGTCATATCTACGGAGTTACAGTATGCCTAGACATTTGACCTCAGTGTTGTTCACGGATTGGACAGTATCGCAATTGTAAAAGCTAACGGGCAGACAAGTTCAGTTGAATTTCACTTATTGCTTGGCACACGTACTACAACAATAAACAGTTGGAAGCGAGAGGACTGAGGAGAGATGTCTCCGTTTGTCTCCAAGCCTCCTTGATTTCGCTTGCATTCCTGGCTGATAGTGTAGCGCTGTGTGAGCAGAAAGGCGAGGAGCAGAGCAGACCGGGCTGCTGCACAACCTTACACGTGAAAAGGGATTGCTGTAAAAGACAGCGGGAATAAGAGTATGTGAGTGCGAGACGGACAAACAGAAAGGACCGAAATAGAAAAGGAGGACGTGTGAGTGGCAGACGCAGACGGAGAGGACATGCAGAATATAGAAAGAGAAAAAGAGGAAAAACGAAGACCGACATCTGTCACGGGGACCATCTGGTCTCTTATCTCTTCAGTCTGACATCAGAGTTAAGGCATCAGGCTGTCCCTGTCCCTTCTCATCATATAGATCAGGCCTGAGCCAAATACGCCCACGAGACGAGATCCGTCACCCGGCCAGCAGGTTAACAGCAGCCCGCGGTGGACATTTGAAATGTATTTGTTTTATGTAGTCAAGTGAATGCCACTTAGGTCATCGATCCGTCGAGGTCAGAGGTCATCGATCCGTGCGAGTAACATCCAATGTCCGCTAAAGCGGTTGAGACGGAAAGAGTAGTTTGCCTCTAGGTTTTGAACGATTGGGGGTATAGCCACTCTAAACAAATATATAAAAACGTAACATGCAACAATTTCAAAGATTTTACCGAGTTACAGTTTATATAAGGGAATCAATAAATTGAAATTAATTCATTAGTGCCCTAATCTATGGATTTCACATGACTGGGAATACAGATATGAATCTGTTGGTCAGAGATACCTTAAAAAAAAGGTAGGGGCGTAGATCAGAAAGCCAGTCAGTATCTGGTGTGACCACCACCATTTGCACTCATGCAGCGCGACACATCTCCTTCGTATAAAGTTGATCAGGCTGTTGATTGTGGTCTGTGGATTATTGTCTCACTCCTCTTCAATGGCTGTGCGAAGTTGCTGGATATTGGCGGGAACTGGAACGCTGTCATTCACGTCGATCCAGAGTATCCTAACATGGTCAATGGGTGACATGTCTGGTGAGTATGCAGGCCAAGCAATAACTGGGACTTTTTCAGCTTACAGGAATTGTGTACAGATTCTTGCGACATGGGACCGTGTATTATCGTGCTGAGGTGATGGCAGCGCTGGAATATCATGACAATGGGCCTCAGAATCTCATTACAGCATCTCTGTCCATTCAAATTGCCGTCGATTAAATGCAATTGTGTTCGTTGTCCGTAGCTTATGCCTGCCCATACAATAACCCCACTGCCACCATGCAGCATTCTGGTCACAACGTTGACATCAGCAAACCGCTCCCCACACGACACCATACACGCAGTCTGCTATCTGCCTGGTACAGTTAAAACTGGGATTCATCCGTGAAGAACACCCTTCTTTAGCGTGCCAGTGGCCATCGAAGGTGAGATTTTGCCCACTGAAGAAGTTGGTTACGACGCTGAACTGCAGTCAGGTCAAGATCCTGGTGAGGACAACGAGCACACAGAGGAGCTTTCCGGAGACGGTTTCTGACAGTTCATCAGCTGTCCGGGTGGCTGGTCTCAGACAATCCCGCAGGTGAAGAAGCCGAATGTGGGGGTCCTGGGATGGCATGGTTACACGTGGTCTGTGGTTGTGAGGCTAGTTGAGAGGCTGGTTGGACGTACTGCCAAATTCTGGAAAACGACATTGGTAGAGAAATGAACATTCAATTCTCTGGCAACAGCTCTGGTGTATATTCCTGCCGTCAGCATGCCAATTGCACACTCCCTCAAAACATCTGTGGCATTGTAGAGTGGCCTTTTATTGTCCCCAGCACAAGGTGAACCTGTGTACTGATTGTGCTGTTTAATCAGCTTCTTGATATGCCACACCTGTCAGGTGGATCTTGGCAAAGTAGGAGCCGCTCACTAATAGGGATGTAAACAAAAATGTCTGCAACATTTTTTTTTTGAGAAATAAGGGACGTTATATTTCAGCTCATTAAACATTGGATCACCACTTCACATGTTGCGTTTATATATTTTTGTTCCGTGTATATTATAGACGGTCTGTCACACACTATTGTCAGCATGAAACACAGTAGCTGTTCGTAACGTGTAGTTGTCCATGGCATAGCAACTGACCTCATCCCTTATTCTTGGAGCTTTCTACCACCAGACGTTACCATCAGAAATGTTGCATGGCGATGTGTTCCAAAAGACCTTATGCCACTTCAACTGAAGTGTCAGAGCTGTTTAAGTGTGTGAAGCTCAGGGCTGCAGGATATTTATATGCCGGCTTCTTGAGAAACGCTGACTGAATTCGATAGGAGGTCAAAGTGAGGAACCATGAGATTGGTTAGCAGTCACATAGACCACAAAGAGATAGCTGCATTGAGCCAAGTGCCACTCAGACCCCTGAAAAGAACAGTCTGAACTCTCTGACTCCCTCTCTGACTGTACGGTGCTGTGCATTCAAGCCCTACTGCCAGAGGGGTTTAGAAACGGATCGATTATTTGTTGTTGAGTCACTGGCCGTAGAGTCACATCAGGCTCGCTTGTATGTGAACTGACAGTCTGCCATGTGCCACTTTTAGCTGTTTATCAAACCTCTCAAGACGAGACACGGTGTTCTGTTTTAGTTGAGTGGCTGTATGGTTCTGCTTTTAGTACAGTACAGAGCTAACTTCTCTTTGGGTTGATGCGGCAGTGCGTGGGAGGCAAAGTTCAAACTCACACTGCCACCAGGCTGATTTTAACACCGGCAAGGAATGCAGACATGTACATGGTGGTAGATATCACGTGTAATGAATCCCTTTGATCAAGGGTATTACGGGTGAAAGAAAATCCAACCAACATTGCGAATTTACTGAATTTGTACATGCAGCACACACACACACACACACACACACACACGCGTGTAGATGATCAAAGATGAGAGTAAATGGCCAGGGAAGGTGGAGTGATGACTGTCCTGCAGGATGGCTCTCCATTCTGTTTCTCTGTACAGTCTCTTTGGTTAGCTAGACATGGCACACGTGCGTTTTGGCCTAGACTTTCATCTCTATTTGGCCAATTTCAGCCGACCAAAGGGTTCTGCTCTCAGTCTCTTATGTTCTCCTGATGAAAGAGAATCACTCTCCCTCCCCTTTCTAACCCCCTCCATGTCTACCTGCCCCTCTCTCTCATTGTTGGCCCTGTGCATTTATACGCAGATTCATTTAGTCTGAAAAAAAAAAAAGATAAGGCCTTGAAGTACTTACAACCTACTCATTTTAGATGCACAGTGCATGTCTGGTTTAAAAGCACAGGTGACCATTGTCACTCAACAAATTAACACTTCAGGGCCACTTCAGGATATTTCATGTATTTCAAACTATATCCACTAGAGGGGATTGTATATCATCTCCACCCATGGACAAACAAGCTTTGGCAATGACAACGACCATAGGTGCTGGCAAGAAAGCCCAAACAGAACTGGGACCATGCTAAGATGTGACAAGGTGTGTGTGGGGGAGGGGTCACCAATTTTATGATAGAATAAGACCCTACATATGTGTCATCTTGTTTCCGAAAGGATCTTGTATAAAAATGTCCCATATTTTCTTGAATACGAAGGTCATGCTGCTAATCAATGTTCCATATTAGAACACTCCGAGCTCTCTTGTACTATTCCAATCAGCAAGAAATAAACTACACTCTGCCATACCCGAATCTTTCAATAGGCCTAGCTCATTACATTCCAGTTGCAGCCAAGTTACCATGACCTGCTGAAGCAGAGCACGCAGCAGACTTGTGAGCAGAACAAATCTGATAATCAGACCATCACCAAAAGGACCAGCAATTTCCAACATAGTTCATGGAAGAAAATAACGCCTAGCCCTAAAACATGGCTGTGTGTAGCCTCCATTACTTTGGTCTAACACACCTCTCCTATTAGAAAGTATATTTTTCTGTCACCTTTGAAGGTCATTGGTGAAAGCCGAAACGTCAAGCTTTTAATAGTTGCTTACGTGTTTTTTTAAAGTGCGTTTTTAATGGTGAGCGAGCGCCACACCTATTCCTTTTCAATGATCTTCCTGTCACACCCTCATCTCCAAGGTCACAAATAAAACCATCCGCTTTGTCTGAGGCAGACTTCCGTCTCTCAGATTGGCAATTGCCTTTGCCTGTCAGCCTGACTCAGTCTCAGCAGGCATCTCAGCGTCCTGGGGCCCCTGCAAGCTGGGCTCTGATCGAAGGCCAGCGATCTGACCCAGCGGCACATTAACCTCCCACTGAGTCCAACACTTACTGTTATGTGACAACTTCTTCCGTGGCAGAGGGGACCAGAGAGACACAACTCCTAACTGAACACCACAGGTGCCAGTCTTAAATAAAGTGGTACATTACAAGTGGTGGGTAAGTATACTGTACGGAAGCTGAAAGAACATTATGCAGAATAAGGAACTGGGTGGGATACGCAATGAAACTATGGCAGTAGAGAAATCTGCCGAGTCGGGGGAATACGGCAGAATATCCCTGAGACTTTCTAATGAGGAGCCGAACCACAGCTGCTTCCTACCTGGGCACATTATGTCAAAGCTTCACATAGAAAGGACATTTTCCTAGAACAACCCAGAGCTTCCTAGTCCTGCAGAAAGAAAAAAACACTATAAAAGAGAACTTATAAAAACAGATGGATTCA